>NW_004524922.1:896152-904937 GCF_000260255.1 Octodon degus
CATTATTATTACCATTATTTTGGTGGAACCAGGGATTGAACTCAGACCCTTGTGCTTGTCAGGGAAGCTCTTATTCTATGGAGCCATCTCCCCAGCCCCATCATGAGTGCTTCATTTTATTGCTGAATAATATTCCATCATATCAGTGTACCACATTTTATTTGTCCATTTGTGCTAAGGTACAATTGGTTGTTTGCACTTTTGACTCCTATAAATAATACCCTTATGAACATTTGTATCCATTTTTCGTGCTGTTTTCTTTTTACTTGCTCTTGAGCATAAACCTGGGAATGAAGTAGCTGGATCACATGGTAACTCTCTAACATTTTGAGACTCTGCCAGTTAAATGGTTTTGATTTGTATTTCTCTATTGACTAGTAGTGTTTAACATTTTTGTGTGTGTGCTTAATGTCCATTTTTATGTGTTTTGGCTAGGCATGTTCAACACTTTGTCCTTTTAAAATATGGCTTATTGATCTTTTTATTGTTGAATTGTAAGACTTCCTTTTACACCCAACAGTGTAGTTAGTGTACATTGTTTTATGCAGTGCTCTTTAAATCACCTACTGCAAGAAAGGAGAAAAAATTAAGCATTCATACTCTTATTTAATTATTGACTTTTATATTATACTATCTTTTGTAACTTATCAATCTTTCACTCCTGTTTTCACTGACTTGCTTTCAACCTGAAGAGGTATTTTTACTGTTTATTAAGGCACATCTGCTAGCAACAAACTTTCCAATCTTTTATTTTCTGAGAATGGATTTATTTCTCCTTCTTCTTGGCTATAAACTTCTCAGTTAACATTGTTTTATTTTTAGCACTTTAATATGTCAGGCCTCTCCATTTGTTTTTCATTCCGATGAGAAATCAAATATATATCTTATTGCATTAACTTGTACATTTTTCTTTTTGTCTTGGAGCATTTTTATGTTGATATGTTGGTGTGAGTTTCTGTATTTATCCTATCTTGATCTTCTTGCACTTGTTAAATGTGTAGATAAATGTTTTCATCACATTAGAGAAAGTTATATGTTTCTACAGTACTTGGAATTAAACTTAGGGCTTTCTTACTGAAAGCCCAACTTGTGTTTATTTCTGGGGCATGTTCTGCGATGTTGCTAAGTTGCCCAGGCTGGGTTCAACTTTGGCCATTCTCCTTCTTTGGCCTTCCTGAGTGCTGTAGCTCAGGCATGCACTGCCATGCTGGGATGCATTAAGAGTGTTGTAATTCATCATTTTTTCTCATATTTTTTTCTGTATGTTGAGGAAAGGTCTACAGGGTGTTCAGCATCTCACTACTAGATAGGATTCCTAGTGCTTCTTGTGTTTACAGTTAACCAAGTGCTGGGATTACAGGTGTGCACACAATACGCAGTCTCAATTGGCATCTCAGGGCGCCTAGGGGTGAGGCTGGCAGGGCAGGCCCAGGGATTTAACCCCGCCCCTGCACCTGCTTGCAGGTGTTTTATCCACTGACTTATTTGCCAACCCTCTTCTCATAATTTTTTCTACCTGTTCTCTACTTTTTTTTTTGAAGGAAAGAAAGGTTTATTCACCTCACAGTTAGTGGAGGTTTCAGTGCATACTTAGCTGGCTCCAACAAAGGCAGAGCAGCACATGGCAATGAACAAAATTTCATGGTGGAGGCAAAGAGCCAGAGCAAGGAAAGAGTAGCAGCAGCTCAAGCAGCTAGCTTCTCTTTCCATTTTACATTGTAATGCAAATTACCTGCCCCAGGGCAGGTGCAGCATCCACACCCACAGTAATCAGCCACAAACTCCAGATGAAGCCCCATGACTGCCTGAGGCTTTGGAGGCACACCTGTACACAAACCATAACATTTCACCCCTGGAACACCAAAGACTCATGCTAATCCCTTTATGCAAAAGCTATTATAGTCCATCTCTAAGAGTTGTCAAATCTCAACAGTTTCAGCATTGCTGAAAAGTCCAAGCCCCAAGTCTCCTCCAAGATCCAAGCCAAATTCCTAGCTGTGAGCCCTTGTACAAATGAAAACTTAAACACCTGCAACACTCAAATGCACAAGATAAACATTACCATTCCAAAAGACATACACAGAGCATACCAAGCTTTGGGACCAACACAAATCCAAAATCCAGCAGGGCAAACATTAAGTCCTGCCATTCCATGTGGGACATCCGAAGCACTCTCTGGCAAATTGTGAACTCCATGTGGCTCAGCGCCTGTGGCACTCTTGGCGGTGGCTTCCATGACTTCCCTCTTAGGCTGGCTTTGCTCCCTCCTTGCAGTTTCCCTTAGATGATCCACATTCTCAGCTTTTCCAAACTTGGGTTTCCACTGAATAGGGTTCTCACTCACAGCTTCACACACTACCCTCTCAGGGGTACACTGCCTGCCCTCCCCAGGGCTTCTTCTGAAATCAAGTTGAAACCCTTCTTAAATTCAGAACTCTTGCATTCTGTAAGTGCCTAAAACCAATGCCACATGGATGATGCCAAGGTCTGCTGACAGCTGGAGCGGTAGCCTCTACTTGTACTCTACTAACCTTTGCTATATGTATATTGGTCCACTAAGTTCTGTTCTGCATTTCTTGAAGCCTTTATTCAACTTTCCTTCATTTTTTATTCTGTCTCCTCTTCAGAATATGTAATGTCTATGTCTCTAAGTTCTCCATAAGGAACTCAAAGCAAGTCACTAGACTTTAGTACTGGGAATTACTGTGAGGGCTTGTGAAAGCCATGAGTCAGACAGTTTAATACCAAGTCATACAGGCAGATTGAGGGCATTACGGCCCTCTGTAGGGAACATAGAGTTGCAGGGCCTTTTAACAGAGATTGGAAAGAAGATAAGCGAAATTAAGCAGGAAGATGTTAATAAACGTCTGTGGTCAGAGTTATCTGGCTGTCTTGGACCTCATTGGGCAGAGTCCTTGAAGCATCTTGTGTAAAAGTTTTGGGTATCTCCAGATATGCATAGATTTACGACATTCTATTTTATTTCTTTTTTTAAAATAACATCCTTTGTTTGCCAGTGACAGCATTCATACTAAGGTGAGCCTTTACTGAGAACAATACCTCTGCTGGCAAACAGTTTGAGTGCTAGGAGGACTGTGTCTGCTTTCAGCCTTTTGTTCTCTAATTCCTCTTTGTGAAACTTCAGGTCTTCTGTTCAGTTTCTCATTGTTTGTATACTTTTCAATTTCTGAGTTTCCATTTGCCTTTTAAAATACTTTTTATTGATAATTTCATCATCATAGCTTCATTTACTTCAGTACACATGGAATTTTTGTTCTTCAGACATAGTAATTCTGGCTGTTTTCTTGGATGCAATATTTGGACCTTCTCATGGGCAGTTCACTCAACTAGTCTTTTTCTTGTGTATATATGACACCACTGTTTCTTTCCATATCCCCTAATTGTTGTCAACTGAACATTTTCTTTAATTTATTTAATTCTTTTTGAGGATGGCTTGTTTTTGCTTTTTGCCTTTATAGAGACTTGACTGCACCATCTTAATGAAGTCTGTTTTCTCCATAGTTTCAAGCCTCTTGATGTGACTCCTCAGAGGTCAGGCTGTGCCCAAGCAAACTCAGTCACCCTGTGATAATAGCAGTATTATCAGGCCTTTATTCCTCCATGTTTTTGATGTATCTTACCATGTAGTCATCTCCCTCAATTATTCACATACCTCCTGTGAAGAGTAGAGTCCAGTGATTATCTGCTGATCACTATGTTTTGTGAGACAATGCCATGGACGTTTGTTGCTTTGTACTCTGATCCAGTTGTACCTAAGTGGTGGTAGTTGTTGAAGTTTGTTCTTACTCCATGGCTGCACTTCTTAGTGGATTGTGATTGCCTCTACTAAGCTAGCTGATCTGTAATTTATCTTATTGCTCTGATGAATCTATCAAATGCCTTTTCATTTGCTTAACAGCAAAGCTTTCATGTTTTTGAAATCATCCTTATGCTTGAATTTCCCCAGACTTTGTTTGGATCACTGTGACTCTAATCTACATAGTGAGACCCTATATAGACCCTGGACTAAATCCATTTTTAAAAAAGATGTTAAAAGGCAGGAGTAATTAAGCTTTGGACAAGATTATAGTTTTTAGTTTGTAGGAACTATTGCATTTTATATTTGTTTATAGTGGCAGACTGCAGTTTAAAATTGCTTCCATTAGTGTCCAGTGTTGATCTCTTTAAGTGGCATTGCTTTCCTTAGGACTTTTTATGTGCTTATTGATATACAAATTCTAGCAAACCAGGGGAGTTAGTATACTAATATCACCACACCCAAATCTATTAGCTGATGTGCTCACTGGAAGCAGGAAGGCAAGATGTCACAATAGCATCTGGTGCTCTGTCCAGCTGCAACTCATCTGTTTCTCTCTCCATGTTTGTCTTCTGTTTCATCTTAGTTTATTGTTAGTTCTTTGTTTAGTTGTATAAAAATTGGCTTAATTGCAAATTAAGTGAAATTTGCAGTCTTCACATAAAGTTAACACTTTTAAAATTTCTTTGGAGACAAGACATTTAAACTGAAGGAGAAGTCTTACAACAGTGGACATTGTATCAGTCCAGGTATTTATTTCCTGATTTTTTAAATCAATATTTCATGTTTGTTTGTTAATCACCATAAAACAGTGATTTTATGGGGGTTTTTTTGGGGGTATGCTTTAATGGCTAAAGAGGCTGCACGATTTTCTTTTTCTTTATTTCTTTTCTTTTTCTTTTTATCTTTTTTAAGTAAGGGAGTACCAGGATTGAACTCAGATGCTCTCAAATTATCACTCATCCTCATAAAAACGTGGACATATATTGCTGTTCCAGAGAGATTAACTAATGTGTGTCACAGCTGGAAAAGCCAACATTTGAATCCAGGCCTGACTTATTCCAGAGCCCATAGTTTTTGCTAAGTTATAATTCAATATTCATTCATAACCACAGGACAAGATCTGTGCTCGATTTTGTATCTATATCATACTGCATTCTCCCAGCAGCTCTGAGTCAGGCATTATTATCCCCATTTAATGCTTTGGCTGACCTCAACAGAGTAACCAGAATGCTATTAGGTTTGACCTTCCTCCATTCCTAACAACTGGCTGACTAATCAAGATCCTGTAATTAGTTGTGCCACCAGGTGGGGTTTCTCCATTGTCTGCTAGAATTATTGAGTGTTTTTGGAGACAATTTGTCAGAGTTCATAAATACAATATGTCCTAGATTGTTTTTCAAGTATTTGAGGTGGTAGATTTCTTAAAGCTCTAATCATGTTATAAAATTGAAGCCAGATTTAAGAATGTTCTCACAGGTCTATTGAAATCATAGAAAAAAGTCCATCTCTCAGTGTTTTGAGGTAAAATGATCTAGTTTCTGTGGTTCTCACCAGTTCCTCCTCCCTCTGCAGGATCACTGACACTATCCTGGCAATGGCTTGCCCATCCTCCGATCTCCTCCAGAAGTACCACATCATTGACCAGTTCTTCAGGTAGAGGTGTTGCTCACATTATGGGGAGCACACTGTTTTCCATTTTAAGTCTATCTTCTGGTATGACTAATTGTTCTTTTTTCTTTAAGGCACAGCATAAAAACAGTGGTCAACCTGCACCAACCTGGCGAACATGCTAGCTGTTAAAAGTGTCTGAAACAAGAAAGTGGCTTCATGTACCTTCCTGAAGCATTCATGGAGGCTTGCAGTAAGTTCTCTCCCACTCACCCTCTTTGGAAATTATCAAGAACAGTGCTCAAAGATTTTTGTCTTCTAAACAGTCAGGTTAAAAGATGATAAAAATAAATACCTACTGCATAGCAGCATGGCTTATAGGAAATAAAGAAAAAATGGCTTTGACCTTAAATACTGCTAGCATTCTTCCCTGGTGTGGTGTCACAAGTTTTCCTTTTCCTCTGAGAGGACCATTGGGAAGAGCCTGCCATCTCTTCCATTCAGTTGATCCCTACAGCATATCTTCATTGTTAGCTCATTTCACTCTTATGGCAGTTGTGTAACACATTTGTTTTATATCTGTTTAACATATATGAAGCCACAGAGGCTTAGAAAATTATGGTTTGTCCAGGATCATACAGCTTCACAGTGGCACCAGGGATGGAAGATGGATGTACATGTACTTCAGCTGCAGCCAGCCCCACCTCCAGTGGGATCCTGGGAATTCTTCTTGTGACAGTCCTAGAGGCTTCTCAGTTACAGGAGCTTTGGGATGGAATCCATTTGCATGTTATTCATATCAAGCTGAACAGGATAGACATGCAGTTTTAGAACTTATTTTTAAGGTTTTGTCTAGCTTTCTGTTTGCTTCTAGGTGGAAAATCTATATCCTATTTTTACCAGTTCAGCCACCATTTAGATGTGTTTCCATGCTTCAACAATAATATGAGCTTACGGGGCACGGTAGCACACGCCTGTACCTTAAGCACTTGGGAGGCTGAACCAGGAGGGTCAAGAGTTTGAAACCTAGCCAGTTAGTGAGATGTTGTCTCCAAAAAATGAGGCGTGTACTTTATCACCATATCTGAGTTACTTTAGTGTGATTCATTGACTTTATTAACTTGTCATTCTGCTTTTTCATAATTCTTCCTTGCTGAATTTCAGCAGAAAATGTTTTAATATAGAATGTTCTTTGTAAAAAATGGCCACTAATCATATTAGAAGTGTAAAAAGCCTATTATTTTGGGCCTTTATGTGAAATCTGTATGCCTTATATCTTTATACTTTTTATGAATTCACTTACTTCTGCTGATGTCTTTGCAAATGCTTATTTCTTTATATTAACTTCATTTTTACATTTTGTTTTTTTATTGCCCAGTTTATTTCTATAATTTAGGCTGGAAGGATCATGGTGTAGCATCTCTCACTGCGACCGTACATATGGTGAAGTAATGACATGTGTCTTACGAGAAGGAAAAGTAGCCCTCCACTGTCCTGCAGGGCGTGACCAAACAGGTAAATCCTAGGAAGTAGCCATACTTAACTATAAAAAGCAGTAAGATTTTGTCATAGACAAGGATGAAGGAGAGTGCTGAGGCTTATCCTTGCTGACTTCAGCTGTAGACACAGATAAAGGTGAGGGCCAAGGCTTGCCCTTGGCTTGACAAGAATGAACCAAGTCACACCAAGGCCGTGTTAGTTCTGCAGACTCCTGAATCCTGCAGAGCAGGTCCCACTGGTGTTCAGTGATCCACTTTTGGATGTGCTGCTCCAATATTGCCCTGAGCTCAGGGCTGACTGGAAAACTCTGAGGAAGTGTGGCAGTGGCACACTTGTCCTGGAGAAGACTGGTAGTGTAGTGGCTGTCAGCCTCCTGAGACCTTTGGATTCCTCAGGGGACAGCCCCTGCCCACTCCAGTTGCTTCTTGCACAAGGGTTTTCCTGGGGCTTGTATTTCAGTTGGGGTGGGAGACTGTGGGTTATTGTGGGATGTAGAACCAGCTGCTCCACAGCCCCTTTTGAGAGACAAAGTTGTGACAGGATTTGGGAATGGAGTGGGGGTGGGTTTGAGTCTGGGCATGACCAAGAGTTGGGGACTTGTATTGGGGTGGAGATCGGGGTCCCAGACAGGATGGGCCCTGAGCCTGGGAACCCTGCAGGGACATTTTATCCTGCATGCAAGCTATGCAAATATTTGAGATTTTGTTAAATAAGAAGGTGGGAAGGTGTGGAACAGGACAGTCCTGGGCCCTCCAGGCAGCAGCAACCAAGGATGCACTGTGCAGGGAGGGCAGACCCCAGAAAAACTGGCTGCATTTCTCCCAAAGGGGATCCCCAAGATCTTAAAATATGACAGCTGTTGAGGACGGAGCAGCTGAACTGGCCTCTCTTCAGTGCCCCATGAGGGTTGTGGGACCATGGCAGGATCGGGGGGATGTGGTAGGGGTAGAGGAAATGCAAGTGGCTGGGATGAATGTCTTTCCAGGGCAAGCAGGTGCTCTGGATGCTGAGAGGCAGTGAGGGACATGGATGAGCGCTCAGGATCTGAGCAGCGTGCTGACTAGCCTGGTGATGGAGAGGAGGCCAGAGGTAGAAAGTGCTGAGTGAGAGGAGTGATGGCAGCGGCCACTGGGGACAGAGCTGGAGCATCCACATGCTCCTTGGATGGCATCAGGGCTGTGATGGGTGGACTTGTGCACACAGCAGCAGCGAGATCTTGATCAGGGAGCGTCATTGGCAGGCTACAATGAATAGAGGCTTAGTTGCAGCCAGAGCAGGGTTCTGGGGGGAGGGCAAGGCAGAGACCTGTGTCCAGGGCTCTTCCACTTCCCTTTGTCAAGGCCTCACTGTTCTCTTTCTATCCAACCTTTGCCCCAGGGCCTTAGCATCCCCCTGTCCCCAGGGTACAGGATTGCCCCAGATAGAAGCTGCTCAATGACCCTGGCATCACACTACTGGAAGGAGGCTGGAGAGAAGGGAGTTCTTTACCTTTCTGGCACAGGAGTCAGGTTCTGGGTCTCTTTCAGGTGTTTCTGGAAGTCTACAAGTGGGAATTAGGAGCCTGGTTACAAGAACTAAGGGCAGCAAAGGAGTTGCGATATTGAAAGAAGCTGAAGTGAATGTCCCCTTAGGAGAGACCTGTGACATTGCACTCTGAAGCCCAAATATCAGTGTCAAGTTCCTATGGCCCAGCATGGCACTGGCTGCATGGTATCCACATGAGCAATGCTGCATCAGTATAAAGTGCCTCCATAGCCTTCACCCACTGTGATCCTTCTAGAATTGTTCTGTGGTGGAAAGGAAGGGGTTGTTTAAGGAAGGAATCAGCCACTGCTGAAGGAAACAGCTGGGCTTCAC
>NW_004524922.1:912780-919137 GCF_000260255.1 Octodon degus
ATCTCTGATGAAATGTCAAAGACTGCCTTGTGGAGGAACCTTCTGATTACTGCTGAAAACTCTAAAGATAAGGAGTCAAGCTTTCCTTCTAAAAGCAGTGAAAGCTGAAAAGAGAAGAAAACTGACTCAGGGAAAGGTGTTGACAGGGAGACTTGTCTATGACTTGATCTTCAATTTATTTTTTACATATATATGAGAAGAGTGTCATAATTATTAATAAAACTGCTTTGGTCGTGTATTGTAAAAAAAAACAAAACAAAAATAAAAAATAAAATGAGATCCCCATAAGGGGTCTTGAATTCTCTGCTCAAAAACCAATTTCATTTCTATAGCTGCATCTCAACTTTCAGAGGCCATGGGCATCTGCAGGCTAGGGTGTGGCTGAACTCCCTCTGTTGCTGCAGAACAGTGAGAAAAACACTCCTATGTGACAGAGAATGTGAACCACCAAGGCTTTATTTAGCCAGCAGATGATGCTCCAATGCCAGATCTGGGAATACTGACCCTGGGAGGACTTTATATTGACGTTATGCACCTTACAAGTAACCGTGGTAATCACATTACTTCATTTTGAAATTTTAGAAGAATGTCACACAATTGTTAGAATTTTTACATTTCCCAGAAGTTTACATTTCCAGTCAGGTGGACATGTAGTTTAACATTTAACGTACCCCTCAATTTGATTCACCAATTTGTTCCTTTGTTTTATGACTTGTTCTTTCTTTATAGGCTATGGTTAGCTAGAGGATAGGGGCTAGAGGAGCCAGCTCATCTGTTTAAGTGACTTTAAAAATGGTGTTCAGAATAACAAAATGGAATCTCTCCTACCTTATCATCTCAGTCCTCAGCTCTGCTCTCACATCAGCCCAGTGCAGAGCAAAGGCTGGGTCCAGAAGCACCTGCCATGAGATATGGACAGGAGACAGGGCTCAGGGTCTGGCCTTCTTCCCAGCTCCTCACACCTCTGGAACACAGGCCTTGTCCACTGAGTCATCATGTTCTTGTTCACACTGGTATCTCCAGCAAACCACCCTGAGGTGTGAGAGCATCACAGAGACATAATGGTACCTACTTTCCATGCCTTCCATGCTTGCCCCAGAGGAAGGATATTTTCTTCTTCTTAGAGTTCTTCACTTTCAGCCTGTCTCCCTGATGTAGAAGAGTGGTAAACTGGGAAAAAATTGCTCTCTGCTAGGTCTGAGATGTGTGTTTCTTACCTTTCTGATGTTTCTCTTCTTCCTGGATGCTGGTAAGGATGGTTCACCCTGAAGCCAGGGCAGTAATTCAAGGAAAAGCCCCAGTCCACAAGCAAAGGCAAGGATCATATCCATCGCAAAGGTTGTGGATGTGGAGCTCAGCCATGCAGCACTAAGGCTTTTCAGAGTAAGGAGAAGATTCTCCATTGTCTGAATCTCAGCGTTGCTCTCAGGTAACTGATTCCTGAGTGTTCTATCTGGCAATAAGTAGAGGTTCTAGGCCTGCATCACAGAGCTGTGGCCTCCTTATCACAAACAGTTCTTGGGAGTGGGGGAAGAGCAAGAAGTGGATCAGCCATCTCCCTCCCCTCCCCCTCTCCCCAGTACAGTGAATATGTGCCCTTCTAGGACTTCAGGACCCCTCCTTCTGCCTCCACCTGCCCAACCTATCAGAAACAGAGTATAGTCTATTTTCTCTCCTGAAACACAGATACAACCTCACCATTTTATCCAGTTCAGGTCTGGCTTGTGCCAAAACTTCAGTGACAGTTTTATAAATGTATAGCATTTATAATTCTTAAGGTACACAAAGTGTTCTTAAGGACTACCACATGCATATCCACATACATACCCTCATATGCTTTCATAAATTAATCTATTATTTTTCAGAAAATAATTGGGTTTGGTTTTTTGTTTGTTTGTTTTGTTTTGTTTTTTGGCAGAACCAGAGACTGAATTCAGGCCCTTGCACATGCCAGAGAACTACTTATTCCACTGAGCTATCTCCCCAGTCCCACAATATATGATATTTTCAATTTCATCATATTTGAATTAATATCATGAAAAGTCCTAACAAAAGCACAATGAGTTACCATATCACCTTACCTAAAATGGCTATAATTATTTCTTTAAAAATGCAAGGAATTGGGGCCAGGGAGGTGGCTCAGTGGAATAAGTGCTTCCCTGGCAAGCACAAGGGCCTGAGTTCAATCCCCGGTTCCTAAAAAGTAAAAAAAGCAAGGAATAAGCATGCATAGTGGTGTTCATGCCTGCAATCACTGAACTCAGAAAACTCAGGAGGGAGGATTGCTATGACTTAAACATCAGCCTGGGCTACATAAGCAAGTTCAACTTCATGGTGAGGCACTGTCTCAAAGAAGGAAAGAATGAAAAAAATGAGAGAGATGGAGGGAGGGAGGGGGAGGGGAAGAAGGAGGGGAAGAAGTAGGGAAAAAGGGGGAGAGTTGCTATGGTAACAGCCCATGGAGCTGTGCATATTTCTCGTGGGGCCCTTCCAAACTCAGAACCAACAGTGGTTTGTCGTGGATACCTGAGGCATAGACAGCTTCACTCATGAATTTCTACCTTTTGATCCAAAATCCTACTTTTGGGTGTATAGCCAAAGGAGATATAGTGAGCACACTATCCACAATAGCTAAAGTATTAGGTCTACTGGATGCCAGTCAGTTGAGGAATAGAAAAAAAATGAAGGATTTATTCACTATTCTGCCATAAAAATTGAGCCATGGTGTTTGCAGCAAGGATGGGTCTGGGCGTTATTATGTTACATCAAAGAAGGAAGATGCCAAAAGACAAATACTAAGTATTGTCTTTCAGAGAGAAGTTTAAGCTGGGAATATAGTTCAGCTGCACATCACCTTCCTGGCAGGAGCAAGGTCCTGAGTTTGATTTGAGGTAGTAAAAATATGCTCTCTCATAGAAGTTTAAGAAAAATGACCTTGAATGTAGGAGAGTGATTATTATAGGTTGAGAAGGGAGCAGGTCCGTGAAAGGAAAGTGAATGTGATCAGTGAGTGTTGTATATCAGGACATGTACTAAAATGGCACACTGAATTCTGTTAATATGTACAATTAATATTTTTAATAAAAATGATTTGGATTAAAAAAGAGACAAGAACAAAAATTTAATCTTTCTTGAAAGCAAGCAGTAATACTCAAACATATGTCCTATCTTGTATATCTATTAATCTCACCAACAGATTTGACAATAAAAATAGATAATATATCAACCATTGTTAATCAGTTATTCTTGTTTTGAAAATCTGTACCATATGTATTGTTGTACATTCCTCGGCTTCTGTTTTTGAAAACTAAATACATAAATTGCCAGTGACCCAAAGAATAGTACTGATGTTTTCATTATATCTACTATTAAAAATGGAGCACAGCTCAATAGCAAAGAAGGCTCTCATAGGGTATGTACAGCAAAAGTTTCCAAGGTGACCTCGTCCATGGTCTCTCAGGCCCTGATCAGGAGCAGGAGATGTGCATAGCATGGCTGTGAGGACCTGGACAGCTGGAGGAGCTGAAGCAACCTAAGAGGAATGGAGCTTACAGGATAAACCCAGCCTGCATCTTGGAACAGCTTGAGGTTGCAGGTATAGCCCCCAGGTTGAGAAACACTTACACAATAAGTACAGATGGCAACAATACATACACGGCCTTCAGAAACTCGAGCTCTACTCTCAGCAGACCCTGGCAGAACCTCAGCCGATAGTACTGGGGAATGGATATGATGGAGAGACAGCTCATGTGCCTCTGTCAGGCACTTGTCCCATCACAGCAAACGGGACCTCTGCACATACAGAAGACACCCTGGGCACCTTGGAGGGTACTCTTGATCCACAGCAGGTGGGAGGTATATTAGGCAGAGGTGCTGGTGGGATATAGGTGCACCATATGTAGGAAAATTGGGTTATGATTTTCAGCTGCATGTGTGACAACATAGGACACACCATGCTAGGTAACACCATTGATTTTTGATGACTTGCACTGAAGTGACATTATCCACCACACCCAAAGCCCAAGAGCAGCCTCTACCACTTCAACCAGGATCACCAAGCACAGGACTTAACCTGCAACTCAAATCACCAGCTTCGGCTAGATTTCCTTAGAATCTTCTCATTTTAGGCCTGCAGGATATTTCAGTGAATTAATCCCCTGCTTTGGCAAGCTCAGGGTCCAGGATAGCATCCTAGGGACCAAGGTTGCATCCCTGGTCACACATGCTGCATTGGTCCTGCCCCTAGGGCACACTCAGCTGGAGACCAATCTGGGCAAGGTTGTGCACATCGGTAACCTAACCCTGTGGAGGTTGAAAACAGGAGGATGACTGCTAGTCCAAGATATGTATGGAAACTCTGTACCATATTTATAAGTTGAAAAAAAATCTCATTTTTAAATATCAGTTTCATTTTTAATAGATGAGTGCAGTGGAGGATATTTGGGAAAATTAGTAGAATTTCAATGTTCCCAACATGTCTCTAAGTAATAATAAATGATATTCACAGAATGCTATCAAAATACCAAACATTATTGTGAATTTCTTGTATGTAAAATCTGAATTATACTTAATGTTTCAACAATTCCAGGTGAGGAAAGGGAGTTATCTCTATTGTTATTTTGCAAACTGTCAAATTGAGGGTGGAGAAAGCAGTAATTTGCCTGATGTCATGCATTTTAGTAAAAGCTGTAGGAAACAAAAGCATCAGTATGTCTTTAAAATATATGTTGAAATGGCTCTGAGATTTTCTATTTCTAGTTGAAACAATACCGCAAACATCACACACTTACATATAAAGTTCAATTGGTGATTTATAAGCATCTGAGACTTTCTAGATTATGTCTACAAACATGTGTAGGAAGTTGGACATTGTAGAAAAGAGGACACTACCGAATTTGAAGAAATTGCTATTCCAGATTCCCTGAGATGTGCCTTGATTGGGGAACATTGCACAGTTGTTTTTTATTGTTGTTTCTTTTTGTGGCTGTGATGTTACTAGCCAATGTACTTGTCACCATTTGAGATTTCTTAAAAATATTTTTCATCCAGTCCTAGTCAATGACAATAATGAGCTGCAGTGGCTACCCAGTGAGTCACAAGGCCAAGACTCAGAAATTTCCATTTTACATAGTCTGTCTTGATTTTTGTTTTCCTTACCAGGGTGTGAGCTCAGGACCTTGCATTCATCAGGCTGGCAACTATGCAATGAAGCTGTCTCCTCAGGCCTTCATGCTGTCTTCATAGCGTCAGATCTCAAGAATTATGTGGCCAGTGGGTACAAAGGGGTTTCAGGAAATGTGCCGTAAGTCCTTGCCCTTGTCACACAAGGGTTATCCACCCCTCTTGTCTGCTACAGAAGATGTTGATACTGCTTACAGAGCAAAGATCAGCACAGTAGAGCTAAAACTCACCTTCATGCACATATTTACATGATAAGGATCAGAAACTAGTACTGACCTTATGCCTGCAAAATGAATCCCTATGCTGATGTTCCTCACCTGCCTCATGGGATCTTCAGTTACCTGAGTTCTGTGTAATACTTCTTGTTTGGTATTCTTCACAAATGAATCTGTCACCGACTTTACTTCAGCAGATCACTAATAGACCTCGCCTGTATCCCATGTGTGGTGCTCAGAAGTCATGCATTTCCCACCCTGTCACATGTGCAGCTCATCACAAGACATGGTCCATGGAGGAGAGGAGGATCACAGCATGATGAGGGCTATAAAGTATTCACTTGAGGGCTGGGAGTGAACCTTCGGTTGAGGTTATGGTCACATGTACAAAAGATTTAATTTCAGTTTCTTGACATCATAGCTAATAGGAAGTGAAAGTATTGTACAACTTGACAGGAGCATTTTGAGAATTAAAAAAAAATGCATTCAGAACAAAACTTAAGTACTTTTCTACAAAAAACAAAAACCAACAACCAAAAAGCCAATTAGTACGTGGTAGTTTTTATCATTAGTGACTAACTGGAAATTTTTGAAAGGTCTGGAATAAGGGCTGGCCAAGTAGCTCAGTGGATTAAAGCACATGTAAGCAGGCACAGGGGCCAAGGATTTGATCCCTGGGCCTACCATGCCATCCACACCCCCAGGGCACAGAGACATGACAATTGAGAGTGCCTGTGGTGGCAGAGGTCTGTAATCCCAGATCTTGGGAGGCTGTAACAGGCAGAACACTATGAGTCTGATCTAGTAGTGAGACTGATCATCCTGTAGACCTTTCCCTAAAATACAAAAAAAAAATGTGGTACATTGGCCAAGCAATGGCCGTGACTCATCCACATGGCTGCACTGATGAAGGTTCTACAATCTGAGGTACAGGATCTCAGGACAAATCCTGAGGGCATTT
>NW_004524922.1:919817-920700 GCF_000260255.1 Octodon degus
AGATTGATACTGTTTTGTGGAAATCTTCAATGACTTTTTAAATGAATTTGTCTAATATAATTTTATTTTATATAGTCTTGCATAACTACCCTTTTAAGAGCTCATTATTGCTTATCCAGGACCATATGGCAACTTCCCTTGCCTTCTGGATTATGGTCTTTGTTATTTTCTATATGCTGCATCTGGAGGTATTAGAATATTTTCAGTTTGTATAACTGGAAAATATTTTACTTTTAGTTTTCAAAGCTATGGTTGCTAAGTATAAAATTCAATGAGGACAAGTTTTTTTCAGTCCTTTGAATAAATAAGTCTAGTTTCTTACCCACTTGCTCTTTTATTTTCTAATGTGGAATAAGATGCTATTTAATTTTGTTCTTCCATAGCTATTTTTTATGTATATGCTTTAATGAATTTTTTCTTTACAATTAGCTTTGGACAATTTCATTTTTTGTATCTTGGTATGATTTTATTCAAATTTCTTTGAAAGGGTTCATTTTTCTTGCAAATATCGTTCTATAATTTTAACTAAATTCAGAAATGTTAAATATTTGAGTAGTCATTGACTACCTCCTTCTACTTTAAGAATTAGAATTAAATGAATATAAGCTTCTTGATTTTAGAACACAGTGAACTATTATATGAATGATCTGTAAACTCTGAAAACTATGAACACTTTAGACTCTAATCCACTGAAGTTTTTATGTGGCTTCCTCAGATCTCACATATAACACCAAGAGAAAAGGAATGAGTCCCCTCTGCTCCAATTTGACAACTAAAAGTTGGAAACACATCCAGAAAAACTCTTCATGTCAATTCCTTATTTATCACATATATTATGCATTTTAAGACCTGAAAGTTCTTTATTTTAAATCAAAGGCTTATA
>NW_004524922.1:924250-928865 GCF_000260255.1 Octodon degus
CTTATCTCAAATTAAGAGACTATTAAGACAAATGTCAGTTCTGCTGATAACCCACTACTATTATGGACTATTGGACTATATTGGGTTATTTTGCTGAATTCAAGTACCTACAATCTTTAGACTGGTTTCAAGTATGAAAAGATCATTTAAAGATGTCTCCAAATACAGCTTCTCTAACTGCAGTGGAACACCCATCTCTGAAAAAACAAAATGGAAAAGGGGAAAGCCACGTGGGAACCATGAAACTAGGAAATCGATCAAATATATGAAGGTGGCATTTGACCCAGTACCTAAAGCAAACAAGTTACCTCATTCCTGAGATGAACATCCTGTCTGGTTAAGGTTTGCTATCAGTTGCTGAGCAACCTAGTGTCATGCGTTACTAACTTAAAAAAAGTATAAATAAAAGACAGTTTTGTTGTGAATGTATACACAAGAGAGGTACGTTAGATATACAGCGTCTTTCTTAGTTCACTGAGAATAAAAGTTTGTACTAATATTATTTACAAAAAAAATGTGGTATAATAGTGGAGTCAACTTTAGAAGCAAGTGACCCATCAGTCAAGTCCCTTTGTTGAAATAGTTCAGAGCACCCCAGTGCACTTCTCATAGAAGTCATCCAGTGTGTAACCCTGGAGCTAACCATAGTAACATGATTGCTAGTAAGCAAGGCATGAATTATAATATCACTCAATCATTCTGCAATCTCTAGCCAGTCTCAAATTTCTAATTTAAGACAAGTTATCTCGAAATGATGATGATCAAGATAAAAAATGATGAAGTGCAGAAAAACATACACAAAAGTTTCATTTTTGAAACAAGCCTCAAAACCAATGGTGACAATTAAAAATAATGAGAGTAAGAGCTTATCAGCTATTTAGGCTTATGAACAGGGAACTTCCAAATGATGCAGGGAAAAAATGATCTCCTGACCTGACCTGGATGAGTTTGTGTTCTCTAAAACTGAGGAGTGAATTTTAGGGAAAAAAAGAGTCTATGCGCAGGATATATTTATTGAGGGAAAGAAAGCTCCTAAGAGCTGGACTGGAGGGGGACCTGAGCAGGTAGTCCCCCGGAAGCTCTCTCTTCCAGGAACTTTTATAGTGTAAAACCATGTGGGGCTAAGGTGGAAAAAATGGGAATTTGCTTAAGTGGACAAGAGGTGGGACAAAACGATGGTCAATCAATGGGATTACAATCACCTTTGCTCAGATAAAATTGATTAAGTGCAGGACCAAATTGGGAAAGGAGTCACATCATGAAGGGACATGAATGTAGAACAGCACTTTATCAGGTAGCCATCCAGTAGTAGTCAGATTAATGATTCTTCTGTCTCCCTCAGGGTGGTGATCAATCTCAGACGCCAATCTTTAGGGAGGTGAGCATTTGTTTGATCTTTGCCTTTAGATCTGGCCTAAGATGGCACCCATCCCTCCCCCCAGTTGTAAGGTATCTTGTCTTCTGTGTTATCTCCTTCTAGGGCCTAGCTCTGCCTGACTACCTATAATATTTCTAGCTAACTTGGCTGCCTGTAACACTTAAATATTGGCAGATATGTATTTATTATACATATATCTGTATTTGTATGTAGGTATAAGAATATGTTTTATATATGTTTATTTTCCTAGAAACATATATTTACATGATAAATGTAAATGAAACTGGACAGAGACAAGAATGTATTAAAAATGAACTCTACAACTTCAGAAATAATTGGTCTTATTCCATGTAACTCAGTAGATGTTGTTCATCTCTTATACATTTCAGCACATTAAGAAGTGGAAGGTCAAGTACTGTTGTAGGTTATGAGTTGGTACCCAAGGAAAGGAGAAGACCTACAGAATATCACTTCAGAGGTCTCCCTGAGGTTAGTCTCTCTCTAGGGAGCCTGGAGCCAGGTAAACTTTGCACATTGGTTGAGGGCTACAAACAGCTAAGGAATATGCATAAGTAATTTGGTGTAAACAAACTACTATCTACATTGCCTTAAGGCATTCACCAGCTAGTGTACCTGTCACTGCTTGGTATCTTCCCAGGTAAAGGAACAAAGAACAGACAGGGCTCTGCCTACAGGAATCTGCTAATACCTTGTCTCTGCTTCCTGGAGTAACAAGGAACCAGTTTCCTTAGGCTCTGTTTTTGTTTCTTTCTCCCTCTGGACAGTAAACTTCTGTCTGACTCATATCACTACAATATAAAATACTTTTTCTTTTCTTTTTTACCTCCTGGAAGTATACTGTCCAAGACCACCTGTAAGAGAAACAACTGCTTCATTCCAAATCATGCCAAGTCCCAAGCAATAGTTCACAGAACATGAGGACCCCAGGAGATAAAGTCTCGCATGGGGAATCAGGATGATGTACAGTACAGGCTTCCCACATTTTGTCACCTGTGCCTTTCCCCCTGGTTCATAAGGGCTGCTGCTCATTAGAGTAAGGTACAAAATGATTCCTTCTCAGGCCACTTGCGGCCTTTATCACTCAGTGTTGTGACACACAGCACATTACTGGAGCTTGTGTGATCCTCTGACAACTGTGTAGACATGCACCTCATTACATCAAAAGGAATGTTTGAGACATGTGCCTCACTCATGAGTGACACTAAGAGATTTGGTGAAAGGTGTACTTTTCACTGTCCTTCATCAGCACTTACTCATCTTCAGTAATCAACCCACTCCCCCTCATTTCTGTGTGCACAAATGTTCTAGTGAGCATTTCTCAAGCAGCATTTGCCAATAGTACAGGACACATGAGAATGGATTTGGGAAAGAAACTCTTCATTTTCCTTTTAGTTATCACCATGAGCCAATTTCTGAAATGTCTTCAGGTACTTTCTGGCCCTTTCTCACCACATGTTCTCGCTGCTCACCCACAGAACTGTCATCAGATACCCACTCTAGCTGTCCTCATTGTTTTATGACCCATAATCTGTTGGATCAATCCTGTGCTGTTTTGTCCTGGAGGAAATGACCAGAGTCACCAAGGCTGAAAATCTGGATAGACATTGATTTTCATACCTAACCTCAAGGCCATTAGCCCCAATTCCCAAACCTCAGTACCATGACCCAAGGCTGGATGGTTACAGGGCATAGTGCTCTAGGTGATTCAGGAGATGTGATTGGACAGCATTTCCAATAACCTAGAAGTCTGCTCTGAGGTACCTGCTTGTCTCACTCAACATCCTCTGCTCCCTCTCAGGTTACTATGGCTGGTACCTGGAGAAATTTTCATGGACTCCATGACATGTAAAAGTTGTATCCCCACCTGCCATCTGCTCTTCTCATGTTCTCAATCACCAAGTATGTTACTCTACTTATTGCTGACAGCATCTGCAAAATCTAGCTATGTAGTGAACAACAGAGGTTGAATACTTACTTCTGAATTAAAAAGATTTTAAAAATGAAAGAACAAGAATTCTACATTTTTGTCATGGTGTCATAAAGTTAACACAACAGAAAATATAAACGAAGGATATAATAACTGATTTATAAAATGCTTAAGAACACTAATAAAATTAAGAAAAGCTCAAATTTAAGAACACTATCTTTCAACAGTGAGTTTCTCTACCTGGAAAGCAAATGACAAATATATGTTAGAAAGAAAGGAAAATTGCACATACAGAGAGACAGAAAAAGATAAAACTCACCTATAATGTAGCAAATATGTATATATGGGTACAAAAGATCAGTGATGGCATGGGCCATCATTTGAATCATGTAATTTGCAGTAGTAACAGGGAGATAGGTGCACATAGACACGGACTCCACAATGACCATTTGTGTGGAATAGTGCTTTAGAAGACATTTCTTGTAGCATGTGAATATGTGTGCAACTATTTTTTTCACATTTGCACCTCTGAATGTTGATCCTCATGGGAATGGAAGAGATTTTAATATGAACTCTCCTATGATGGTGGTCAATACATGGGAAAAATTGGAAATAGACACCTGTCCAAGGTACAACTGCCTGAAAACTTGGGGACCCAGAAATCAAAACAGAACGGAGATAGATGGGAAGGAGAAAGGAAATGAGAGAACATCACGTGGTTTTATTAACAGACAGGAATCCAGCTGTAAAACAGCCCATGTGGTGTGAGTGCTGTGATGGAGGTAGAAATCTGCCACACAGATTGCAGTGTGGGTGGCAAGCGCTTTTGGAAAAATGATCATGGTAACTTTGAAAACTTGCTTTAATATTCTACATGTTTTGAAAGAAAATCACATACATGTCTAAGAAGGATTAAATATATTCTTCAAAGTCTCAACATATGTAACAACAGTAGGATGTGAATTGAACTTTCTGAGTTGAAATATTCCTTTCGTGAAACTCAGCTCAAAGAACAAGGGAGATGTAGAATTTTCCTCTACACAAAAGCTAAATTCAAGAGAGAGTCTTGATTCTCCATGGAGCAGGAACCTTCTAAGGACTGTGTAAGCCACAGGTACTGGAGGTTCTGGTTTCTAGGAGTTTGAGCTCCACCCAGGGCTAGTAAATCCTCTCAGGTTCCCCAGGTCTGGAGCAGGCACACAAGATTGAGTGCCCTGGTACATAATCTAAATTCATTTATGACTGAGAACAACTTGCAATATTGGAGATGGCATATTTGACAATATGTG
>NW_004524922.1:929264-932751 GCF_000260255.1 Octodon degus
AGGGTAATGGGCTTCCAGAAACAGATTGTGTTATAAAAGTACACTCTCTCCAATTGATTCATGATTCAGTTTTAAGTAATACAAGGCTTAGAACTTGGTTGTGTGGACTTTAAGTGTAGTCCAGAATGAAGTCACATCACAGCCTATTATAGTAAGTGATGTGTGCACTTTTTCTCTCCTGTTTTTTGACTTCCTCTATGACCTCACTTATCTGTCAAAGCTGGATGGGATGTTTTCTCCTGCAATGCACCTTAACTGTGGCTTCCTCCCAAAGAGACAAGACTTAAGACCCTTTCCATGGGGCAGTTTCCAGGAGGAATCACACCAACCATGAACACAGGACAGGGCCCTACACATTCATTATCAAGGAGTATTACCAGATGGTTGATTATGCACAGGAAACTATGTTACTGAAGAATCACAAATAATTTAAACTTCCTATCTTAACTGCCATTATGAATCTCATTTTCTTCCCTAAACTTTGTGTGGCATTGACCACAGTGGGGAGAAAAAAAAAAAAAAAAAAACTCACCCTACCTGAGCCTTGACCTTACAGTGATTAGATTTCTAGGCATGTGGCAGGTGATGGATTTCCTTGACAATGAAACTTCAAGAGTTATTGTCACCTCTACCAGTTGTGAAGTTAATTGTGATGAAGTAACAAATTGTCATGAGAACCTGTCCCCAATACTCTTCGGGTCTGTAGTGAGATAGAGGAATGCTGCACAACATTCAGCAGGGCATCAATAGGCCCATGGATCCGCCCACCAGTCCAGGGTGTGTTTAACAAGGCATATTCTCAGTCTATTGGAACTTCCAAAAACTTGAATCTCCATTCTATATATTCAGGAACATCAAAAGAAGCCTTTCTCATCCTTATTCAAGAATACTTTCTGCTTGATTCAGAGCTTGCAAGGGAAGCATGATTTAATATAAATATGTAGTGTACAGGATTATTTTGTAATATTCACCAAAAATGTCAAATTGAAGGGAGTGCAAGAGATCTCTCCATGTGTTAGAGACCCAAAGCAGCTAGATGAGGGACTGTATACAACAGTGTCCTGCACTAGTCAGCTGAAGACCTAGAGCCCCTGGCAATATCCTCCCCAAGTCCAGCTGGAGTCCTCGAGCCCATAGCAAGTGCTGGGATTATAGGTACATGCCACCTCACTGAATCTCAATCACTGTTTTCCTGATAAATACTATTTCTGATAAATACTAATATGCTAATGAAACCTAGTAAGATTAACAAAAATAATACTGACATAGAGCACACATTAAAAGAAAGTTAAAAAATAAAAGTGACATTAGGGCTGCTGCCCGATTTCTGTGGCTCTTCTGCTGATGTCTCACCTCGGCTCTGGCCCAGGCCAGACTTTTTTCTCTACTTTCCATTGTGACTCTCAGAATAACCCAAGAGCTTCCAGGCAAGACGAGTATATACATTTAACTGCTATGAGATTAGTGCGGAGTAAGGGTAATTAGAAATTGTGTAACTGAATTTTGTTTAGAAAACTATTTTCTGAATTTTTTTATTATCTAGCAGTAAAGAATGAAAACACATCAGTTTTAGGCAAACTGGATTTGCTAGAATGCATCAAGGTAAGTAAAATTATTCAGACTGAAAAGTGAAATAACATGTTTTCTTATGTGAAAATAAAAGCAAATACAAAGTCATAAAGAGGGATGACAAGAAACCAGAAGGTACAATTGGGGGACTCAGGCTTCACTGGATTGGAACAGGAAAAAGAGGAGGGGTAGGTGGGATAGAAAGAGATGAACATAGGCGAAATGGACACACAAATATGCCAGTCAAACCCTAGCACTCTGTAATACTAACAAGCACTGCTATAAAGAAACAAAGTATGCTAACATTTTATTTCTTTTTTATTTTTTCATAATGATACTTCATTATTTTTATGTCAGAATCATTACTAAAGTGCCTTCCCTTTTGGAAGAACTTTGGATGATTATGCATGCCTGCTGCACTGAATATCCCCTTGAAATTAATACCACAAAGTCATTTCAACTTTATCTAGAGGTAAGTGATACTTTGAGACAAATAACTAGTAGTGATATGAGCTATTCATCAGAGGAAGGCACTAAATGCTGGCAATAAAAATGGAGGGGACATTTAATTGATTAAAGATGCTCTTACTACTGAAAATAGTTTTAACAGTTCCTTTCTTCATATATGAATTCCAAGGCCCATGTTTGTGTGAACTTGAAGACTAAATGATAGCATGGAAGTGCAGTGAGCCAGCAGAATGAGTCACAGGCAGTAATAAGAGTTCTCGAAGAGCCTTTGTGCCATGGCTACCACGTGACTAGTCCCATTGAGCACATAAAGAAGGGCTCAAAAAAGCAGTGGTACCAACAAGTTTGGTGGGGTTTGTTTCACAGATGTGCTGAGGGGAAAAAACAAAAAAAAAGAAAAGAAAAGAAAAGAAAAGAAAAGAAAAGAAAAGGAAGATTTATTCAGTCATATAGTACTTGGCCTTTAAATGATTTTTATTGAAATCTGAAAATTTAAGAGATTTGAAAATCAACATCAAATTCATGTATTCCATTTTTAGACAATTCAATGCTGAATTTTTCACAGAAACAATAATTTGAGCTTTTTTTCTGTTTTGTATTTTAGGACAAGGTGCACACAGTATACAAGGTTTCACTGTGTAGATTGGCCTCATTGTAATCTTCCTGTTTACTGCCTCCCAAGTGCTGGTATTACAGGCATGCAACACCCTGTCCCATTTCAATGGCCATCCCAGCACACCCCGGGGGCTGGGCCAGAATGGCAGGTCAGGGGTGGAACTCCTAGCCCCTGTGTCTGACTGAGCAGGTGCTTTAATTTGCTGAGCTGTTTGACCATCCTAATTTGATTTTAAAGGAAGCTCAATATGGGAGATTAAATGAAAGTTATTCATTTTTAGTTATTCTAAATATTTAATATGTTTAAAAGTTACTTCAGTTTTCAAATGTTGAAGATGATAGAAATTTACAAAACATTCAATTATGAGGGATTAGAATAAGAAAAGGCTAACCTTTCATCAATTTTACTTCAGAATAAATTACACATTTAATGTGCTGGAGAGCCAATTTAAGAGCGCCTGGTGAAGTAGCCTTAATTCGCTTCCAGACCCAGGTGCTTCTTCCTCTCCCCATGAGAGGGCTTGCCAAAGCACAGGTGGAGTCAACGGATCGGTTCTCAGGTGTGGTTTGACATGATTTCAATCAACATAGATGCTTTCATACTGCCGTGCCTCTCTCCAACAGTTTCTTCCACATTCTATGTGTCACCCCATATATATATGAATATTTATACCTTTAATCTTTACCATTTAATGACACTTTATTTTTGCATTGTATTAGTTCAAGACAGCAAACTGTTTGAGCTCCTGTAGGTGCTTGCTCCTGTGCATTGGCAGAACTTTTTTTCCTCCTAAGTACTCAGAGATGCATTTGTGTTAGTAAGTGTTTTGTCAGC
>NW_004524922.1:934961-942825 GCF_000260255.1 Octodon degus
GTCTCACTGTACAGATGAGACTCATTATGATTCTTCTGTTTTCAGTCTCCCAAGCAGTGGTATTCCAAGCACAAGCCACCGCCGTGAGTTTCATTCCCATTCTCAGGGTGGCCCCGGGGGCTAGCACTGCATGCCTGGGATCAAACCCATTTCCTTTAGCCTGCCTAAGCTGGTGCTTTAGTCCACTGAGCTGTCTCGCCAGCCCCAATCTCAACTCTTAACAAACGCTTCAGACAGAGCTCTTAGGCAGTGATCTCCAGGCACCCTGGGAAGGAAAGGATACTGTACTGGGCTGACTCACATTTTAGGCTATAAATGTAAATCTTGTGCTTTCTGTTGCGTGAGAAATGTATACTCAACCTCTGTTCTAGGTCCTTTAGTAAGTCAAAGGATAGGAAGACCCCCCACAAAAAGGCATGTCAGGAATTTCCCAGAGCCAGAGGGCGACCCAAAGCAGACCAAACCTGGACCACAACACTGACAAGGCTCAGCTGATCATGACTGCAATTGGGCAGATTCTGGAAGCCAAATTGATGCTTCAGCATTTATTTTGTGCCCAGAATTTAAACCAGAACAAAGAGAAAAGTGTCAAGACCCAATCTACCATCTTTCTTGCTCTTGGAGCACAAGAGAATGCCAAGATGTGTAGCCACACCTATGTCCCACAGCTGTCCTATGAAGGAGAGGAATGCCTGGTAGCAAGAGTCATTAAAAACTAGACAGCACAGCAGTGGGCTGCAGGAGCAGAGGTTCTGCTACCCCTCAGTTCCCATTAGGACATACCAGCCATCCCCTCTGTGTGTGGGTCCTCTGTGCTGAGGGCACCAGGCCAGTATTGTTGCCTGAGGAACTGTCCACTTGGGAGAGGCATCTTAGTTGAACAGCGGAGAAATCCCTATCCCCTGTTCCCCATAGGAAAAGCCACATCCAGGAAAATAAGTGGCTATTGTGGAGGAAAATGACTTTCTCATGGTATTCATCTGTGGTATTTACTGGATCCTAATAAACTGGTTTTATTCCTAACAGGGAAATGGATCTGTCTGATCTGTGCTTAGTGTGATCTACTGGTGTCTCAAAGGGACAGAGTGTAGTGGATGGTGACCAGGGTGCAAGCTCCTTCATTGACTCCTGCTTTCATCATTATAGGAACAAAGTGAAAACTCTAAAATCCAGCCAAGGAAACCCAACCATGAGCCTACCTTGGGCTCTGGTTCAACCCTGTTCCACTGCTTCCTCTGCCTTAAGGCAGCTGCAGGAACCAGAGGACCAGAAACATCTTAGGCTAAAAACTCCCCACAGTTCCAGCAATGGTAGAGCCATGTAGATCCACCAGTCCCAAAAGAGTGGCAGATGCTACCTCAAGGAAGCCCCTCCTCAGCCTAGCAAATGTAAGGACAGAAACAACCTTCTTGATTCCAGTTTGACAGAAAGCTCAGAGTCCCCTGCCAGGGCCTGGATCTCTAGAGCAGCAGTGAGGACGGAAAACCCAGCCATGTGAGGGAGGCCCTGCTCATGGCTGATTTGTCCTGGTCCAACTCACATGCTCAGTCCCAGTCAGTGTTGTGGACAATGAACAGGGATGTGAAGCCCAGTAACTGACTCAGTCCCTGGGGACACAGGGGGGTGTGGGAGAAAAAAAAAGGCTGGAGCCAAAGTGGGAGCAGAGTGGTGCCAGGCATGTGTGAATGGTGCAGGGGACAGGGTGATCCCAAGGCTCTACTGCTGTCTACCAGCAGATTGGAGATGACATCAAGGCCTAAGTGGCTCCTTCTTGCCCCACCCCAGAGCCCTACCTTATCCAGATCCCAGTTCCAGAGAAAGCATTTTTAACTCCTGCACAGAGGACCAGGTTTGAGAGGGAGCAGAGCTTTCTTCTTATGATCAACTTGTTATCAGTACCTTGGGTATCCTTGCGTATGTTCACCTCCTACACAGAGGATGAACTGACAGTGGGTGGAAAAGAGTGGAGAAGAACTCAGAGGCTGGCAACCTTTCCACACATGTGTAGCCCCAGGACTGTGTCTGTAGTAGGGGGGCCCTTGAAAGGTTGAGGGGCTGCCCTGGGGTCACACAGCCAGGCTTGCCTGGCTCCCAGTGCTGTTTATCCCAGATTCAGGGGACAGATTTATACCACATAAAGGCTGGTAGTGCCCTGGCCAATTGTGAGCAGGGATGGTCCAGGAGTAGTCAGTGTGTCCTCACTATTTCTAACGTGGGTTTCCCTTCCTGTGAGCCCCGGGCCTCATGCAAAACCAGCAGGGCTCAAGAGGCAGGGAGAAGAGCAGCCCTTTCCCCAAGAGCATTTCCTGTGCTATGTGGCACATAGGGTAGCCACACGCAGAGCGCCTAAGGCCTCAATCCTGGGGTCGAGTGTCATTCAGCAAACACACCTTATCCAGACAAGGAAATGAGCCCTGTCCCCACCTGTGGGAGTTGATGGTACCTCAGATGGAGGCAGAAGTACGCACCCAACCCTGGAGTTCAATCGGGGCCCTGGAGCCAAATCCTTTCCCAGGGACATGGATGCCTGTGTCGGTACTCAGTGTGGAGCCAGCCATGCGAGTTGCCATTGCTGGCAGGATGGGCTGGGCCCTCTGGCACAGAATAGCCTTGTTCCCAGTGGGAACCATGACCATAGGAGTATCTATGCCTAGGTGCTTCTGGTCTTAAAGTGTGTTCTGAAATATAGAGGTGCTGGACACAACCCCATGGCTTCTGACAGCAGTAGTTCCATCAGCTGGCTGGGCCGGATGGATCAAGTGGAACAAGGAAATAGCATGCTCTTCTGTCCTCCTAATGCTCAGTCTCCACAAGGGACCATGAGGCCTGCAGTGCAGACATCCAGAGACACCTCAGATCTCCTACAGAGGCAGCTCACAGAGAATGCTTATCACCACATATGTGTGTGGGTTGTACAGTGAGATCTACGAGTCTTCCCACAGGACCTCACATAGCTCTGAGTTCATATTTCACCCCAACAGAGACCCCTTCTTCCCCCTGACTGCTATTCCAGCCTCTAGATGGCACACAGAATCTTCCCAAGACCTCAATTGTTGGTCGTTCATTGTAATCTCTTGCACCCAGGCAGAATGAGGAAAAGATAGACAAAAAGCCAAGAGCTGGTTTAGATGGTAGCCAGAGAGTATGGTTGGCAAAATGACTCCCCAGTAAACAGTAAGGGTCTTTATTTATACCTTTACAAAGTTGAAAGACACAAGTTTGCATAGTGGCTAATAGCCTTCATTGTCCAGGTAGGATGTTTTTTCCCCAGACTGAGGTAACTTGTCTGCTTTAGGCAGTGAGGCCTTATCCTGCCTCACACACATGCTCAATTCCAGCTTCAGCAGCTCCATTCCCAAAACTCACCAGATTTCACAGGCATCCCAGTGTCCTCAGAGACCTCTCAGAGCTCTTAGTCACAAACTAGAGATATATATGGAGACCTCGCTCTGTCAGTAACAGATGCATAGACAGGCCCAAAAGAAACTTCTCGGTTGGCACAAAGACCTTCCACTCCCCAGAGATCTCTCACTGCCTTCAAAGACCTCCAGTCAGCTCTGAGACCACTCCCCAAAGACCTTGCACAGATTATTCAGGTTACTCTACTGTTAGTGCTGAAACTTCAGAGAGAACCCTCAGATTCATCACAGACTTTCCACTAAATTTTATGAGTCCCTCCCCACACACCACACTGATACGGTTTCCTCAGAGTCCCTAACTCTGAGCCCTGTGCAGACACTTCCCACAGGACTCTGGCAGGTATATCATAGTACTCCACAGAGTTCAAATACAGTGAGTCTTTCCATTCATTCATTCACCCATTCAGTATATGCAGAATGCTTATACCAAAGCATAAAATAGAATACATGAGTTATGTCTTAGCTTTTATAGCCCTGCAGGGAGGTTCCTTACAGATAAAAGCGAGAGGAAATAATGTGCCTGGGATCCCAAAGCTCAGAAGTGGCAGCTAAGGCACTCTGCCCAAGCAGCCACACTCTGTCTCCTGTGCCAAGGACCTCCTGCTCTCCTGTACTATTTCTCTTTATGATCTTATAAAGAAGTCAATGCTCCCCAGTCATCTGCATTCCTTCACAGGTCAAGTATATAACAGGGTCACTTTGGATGCAATGTAGTGTTACTAAGGAGACAACTGTAAAACAGAAAAAAAACTAACAACAAAACAGAGAAAGAAAAAAAAAAAAAAACACTGTGGGCAAATAATTAACTACAATGCTTCCTGACACTTTCCAGTGAGTTGAGGACCTAAGGTGACAATGTAAACAAAAATTGCATGTGTACTGGCTCTGCTAAATACAAGCCCTGTGATCTTCAGCAAGTTATTTGGTGTCTGTGACCCTTAGTCTCATCTATAATGCTGAACTTATAAGGTGAACAATGAATCCATAGGTGAATGGTAACATGTGCCTCCCAGGACTGGTGTGAAAATAACACAAAATAATGCATGTGAAAGTGCCCAACATAGGTATAGGTGATACCATATTATTCAAATAATGTTCATTTTAGTTTTTTGCAGAATTGGATTTTTTAAAGTCAAAGACCAAAAATAAAATGCAGAAAAAAGAGAGTATTTCAATTAAGGGCTTGTTTTCATACATTAAATCAAAGCCACAAAATGGACCTCAAAGGCCTCCTCTCATAGAAAAGTAACATCACTAAGGTGGCTGGTGGTCTTCCCCATTTGCTTTCCTGAACCCTGTTGGTGGTCCTGTCAGACTGAGACCAGCAAGTCTGAGGGAGAGGAGGCTGAGAGGAAGGAGCTCACTGAACACTAGCACCAAGGAGTTCTGGGAAATGTTTTATGTTTCTCAGACAGTGCTACTCAGTGAGGTTCCCTGTGCCAGGCACTGTGTCAGAGATGGCTCAGTCTGCTTCCTGATGCCATCTTCTGTAGGCTGGCTGCAGCCACAAGCCCAGCTAGTAAGAAAAAAAAAAAACTACCAACATCAATGTCTTGTTCAGACCAAGGATAGTGCCATGTGCTTTCTTTCACAAGGAGAATAAAATGAAACAACACAACTATGCTGTGTCATTTCATTATGTAAAATACAATTCTTGTCACAGATGAGACACCTCAACTTTCAGACTATGATATAAATATATCTTTATGATTCTGTAACAAATAAGTTTGAAAAAATGTAATGTATTTTGACTGTGACATAACTTATTTCCTGCTTAGATATAATAAAATAATTAATATACCTACCACATTTCTACCTTCTTTTCCACTTCTTTGCTACAAACTCATTTAACTTTGCTGGGGCTTTAGCGGCCAGTATTCTCCTTGCTTCTATACTTGGTTCAGACTGCAAATTGATGTGTGGCACTGCTTCAGACAGATCTTTGCTGTCCTGCATATCAGGTCCAACCAGCACTTGTGTGTTTGACTGGATTCACAGTCCAGAGGTCTGCAGTGAGTCCGGCCCGCTTCCATTCCAAAGCCTTGGTTTCAGCCACCATGAGGTTCACACTGACAGTGGGCCACTTGCTGGTGCAAGGGATCTGAGTTATCGGATACATTTGTAATGGTGGGTGTAATGCGGTTCCCCGAGGTTGTGTGAGCATAAAACACCCACAGAGAACGTTCGACTCCATTGTATTTCCTTCACGATGTCCCTCCTTTGGCAAAAGGGTGATGCATCTTTGTGTACTGATAAGTCACCACACTTAAGCTGGTTCCATAAAGAAAATGTACTGTGAACCAACGCTTCCTTACTGAGATCAAGAGCTGGAGATAGTGGGTTGTATCAGTGGCTCCTGCGCCTCTGCTGCTGCACCTTGTGGCCCAGTAAGTCCTGGACAGACATTGTCCATGGACTCCATCTTGCTCAAAGACAGCCTCTGCTCTCTTCATATCCAAGTCACTGTAGCTCAGTTGCCTCTTCAGACAATTCAGGGGCTGAAGGCATTCAACACTTCCAAAGAGGGTCAAACTCTTGATTGTTGGAAAGAATCACATCTTGACTCTCAATGGCTGTAGCCACTTCAGTAGAATTACATGGGTCAGCTGTGTGACTATTGTTCCTCAGTGACTCTTTATCCAGGTACATTCTGACCATCTCAGACACAGTCTTTTCAATTTCAACAGAGTCCAGACCCTTCTAATCCATCGTTTACCACAACTTCCTATTCTCAGCCAAGTCCAGTAGCAATTTGCTAACTAGGTGAATGATTTTTGTCATGTATCTTAGAAGTCATGCCTTAGAATCATGAAGTAGATGGCACTGGTGAATTAAGTGTTGGGCTAAAGTGACAGCATGTGCTTTTGTGTCACAGCAAGAGAAGATACTGTGGAGAGGTTCCAGAAACAGTAAATTCCCGTACACAGAGCAGCTGCCCTGTGGTTTGTATGGAATGGGTTCACTTTGCCTGCAGAAATATAATTGTTGATCTGCAGCCATTCTTGTTGCAGAAACTAAATAACACAGTTAGAACACCTTTTCAGCCAAGCCCTGCATGACAATGGTTGGCTACTTTTCCTTCCTGTAAGGCAAATGTCATTACTTTTACCATATCTAAGATGGCAGTGAGAGATGCTACATCATAATCCTTCCAGCTGAAATCATAGAAATAGATGCCAGCCTCTATTAATACTTCAGGAAGGTACATGAATCCACTTTCTTGCTTCAGAGAGTTTCCACAGCTACTATGTTCATCAGGTTGCCTCAGAGTAATGATTGTTTTTATGCCTCTAGTCAATTATGTGGTACTTCTGGGGGAGCTTGGAGGACGGGTGAGCCATTGCTAGGATACTGTGAGTGACTTAAGATGAGTTAAGCCCCTTAATGGCTTGTTCTTGCTCACTCCAGTGGGTTGGGTTCTCATACTTGCATGCTCTACCACCACATGCCATGGAACATGCCATGTGTCAGGGATGATATGCTGTAAATGTTCTCCCACTTTTGTGTAATTTGGTGTTGGGCATCCTGGATTGCTTTCTCACAGTTTCCTCTGGCTCTGGGGAGCCAGCGCTGGCAGGTCCATCTCGCTGCCTGTGGTGTGTGAGCCCCAGGGACACAGAGTGGAGCAGCCTGAGACTTCCAGGGACTGCTCCACCCAGGCCCAGTTGTGCCCCGCCCCCTCATGTCCCCCCCTGGCCCAGGGTCCCGGCCACGCTTGCAGGGTAGTAAAGCTCCTGCTCTGGGCTCCCACAAGGACCTCCAACTCGTGGACACGTAACACAAAGCTGACCACAATGCTTTGTAATGAAACATCTTTTTTATTCTTCTCTTACCTTTTTGAAATTTATGCATAACTAGGTTGCAAAAAAGGCAAAAAACATTAAGAAAATCATGACAGAATTTATTTCTATTCTCTAATTTTTAAGAGTGTCTTTTAAAACATAGGCATGAAAGACAAAGTGTACAATGTTGTTTCTCTAGACAGAGTAAAGAAGGGCAGACGAACACAACCATCTCTGCTTCACCACCACTCTTTTCTCCAACAATAAAAAATTATATTTAATATAGAAAAGAGCATAGTAATTATTGATATGGCATTAGAAATGATACACAAGTAGAAGATCAAGATGACAGGCATTAAAGCATGTTTTTTTTTCTTCTGCCTAAGACGTTTGATATTCAGACAGAAAATGAGGTTAAGCTTAGATGCCGAGGTTGTATGATAATAACAATAAGCTTCTCTTCTGGAGGGTTAACAACCTAAGTTTGCAGACCAAAATTAAAGAAAAAGGATGGCTGCAAGGAAAGCAAACATTTTGGCCTTAGCCTTCCATGGTCAATTAAGGCTCAGGACATGTGAGAACTTTTACTGTAACGTCATGTAACTTGATAGTGTCCCATATTTCCTGATCAAGGAGATTATGGGGCCAAAGAGGAAAGTGATC
>NW_004524922.1:944776-946933 GCF_000260255.1 Octodon degus
CTGTGTAGGAACTCTTCCTAAGTGCTGAATGGCTATGTGTGCCTTCTCAGAGCTCAGCTGTGCTACATTTTCATGTTCCCTCTTGATCATCTGGAGGGCACCCTGAACTCTGAAAGTCACTGGGTGCATATATAAACTTCGGTTTCATAATTTACTTATACTTAAGGTTGAATAAGTTGTGAGTAATTTGAAGGCAGAAAATATATATTTAAAGCTAACGAATGGCTAAGTAATTCTATTGTCACTATGTAGCAAGTGTGTTTTTCTTTTCCCTTAGTGTATTGAAGAGTTTTACAAATTTGGAATTTTAAAATTTCTTCAATTCAAGCATTTGGAGTGGATAGAGGTAGATATGAAATATCTTATAATAGTTTAGCTATATTATCTATATAACAAATTAAACAGTGAACAAGAAACTTCTTTTTATATATAGGCTCCAGCAACAAGCTGTTATAGAAATATTTACTGATATAGGTTGAGTATCCCTTAAAGTGAAATGCTTTGGACCAGAAGTGTTTCAGATTTCAGTGTTTTTCAGATGTTGTAACATTTCCATAGACCTTCAACACTGAAATGCTCTAAAATCCAAAACGTCTTTGAAAGTGGTGTTGCTTTTAGATTTTCACAGCAGGGGTGCTCACTCTGTATTTCTCCAGTGAAAATTTTAGATTTAAGAAAATTTATTTACAAGATTTATAGTGGCTCTTTGTTTATGCTTTCTTCCCTAATCACTAGGTACCTGCTTTTCCCCCCTACTCCTCTTTAAGGAAAGGAACAGATTTAGAGTCAGACAATCTGGGTTTGTATCTTTGGGCTCTGTTGGCCTAAACAGATATGAGCCTAGTTCCTTAGTCCATAAAATAAAGATCATAATTCTATCTTCTTCAAAGTATGGTCATAGAGTTTATTATATATATATAATTGTTTTCAATCATTTTAAAGTATAAAATGTTAATTTTTCCAATGAATTTGGGAGAAGAAAGAGAATATATGATCTTGTATGTGAAAAGACTAAAAACATCTTTAGTGATCCTTGAAGCTATTCACTGAGGACTAAAAGCATCCAGAGAACAGAAATATTATTCAGTGCCTCTGTGCTCTAAATTTTTTTCAATACATTTTAATGTATCTTCCCATTAGTCACATTGGAAGGTCATTATGAGTCTCACAGATAAACTGAGGCACAGGAGACTAGACGCTGATGTATGTACACTTACTGCGAATGGTCCTGTCCATTATGCTATGCTGTATATCTCTAGGCGTTCTTCCACATATGTCATAGTATGCCCTCACATGCCTGCTGCAAAGATTTAACTGAATTAATTTTGAAAATGGTTTTCAAAAATGGGTTTTCTCTGTGATGGATGATGATGTCCCCAAATTTCTCCAGTGTATATCTTTATATCAGTATAGAAAAAATAGAATAATTTTGAATCACTAGTCAACCTAGTGTGTTTCTACATAAGATGAAAAGTAACTGGAATTATGTTCATTTGCTATACTTATGTAAATATTATAAGCCATGAAATAAATTGCACTCTTTCTTGAATGCTGAGAAAGTTTTGTCAGATAATTTGGAGTTAGTACTCCAGATTCTGTAAAACAGAATGTCTTAAAGTGAAATTGTGTTTGTATAAGAATTGTTTGCTAGAAACATTAGATAATGTACAAAGTAGTCTATGATAACACTTCAGTCATTTCTATATTTTTTGTTACATGACTTTTTTATAAATATTCTCAAAAAGCTTGATAATATAGATTTTGATCACCAAACTTTCATGTAAAAATCTTGGCCCATCTCTAATAGAGGGATCCAAGAAAATTTTGTTTGGTTGTGCTATTTTCCTAAGTCTCAGTAATAGAGCTGTTTTGCAAATAGGGGCTCATTTCTTGAAATGAAAGTTTGGAATAATTAAAACTGTAAATTTATATTAGTTCCTATGAAATGAGCTAGGTATGTAAAGGTCACATTCAGCTAAAATAGAAGAGTAACTAAAAATGCTGTTGTCCTATTATTTTCACTTACTAAGAGCTTAGCGATCTGTCAGATATCCTGTTCTACCTCCTCATTTAAAGTATTTCTATTGGGCTGGTGGGATAGCTCAGCTGTCCAGAATGCCTGCTTAGGCAAGTGCACAGTGACCATGGTTTGACTCC
>NW_004524922.1:948312-949511 GCF_000260255.1 Octodon degus
GCTCACTTCTACCAGGTGCATTGAAGTGTCACAGTTCTTTAGCACAGACACAACATGAATGAACACCTTCAAAATGTCTCCCATGAGGGTGCCCCGACTGGGTCCCAGTTCCACCAGCTGTAGAGCTGCGTTTTTTCCAGCCGACATCCATTCCCTAATGAACCATATTCCTAGTAGCTCCTTAAAGATCCAACTTATTTCAGGTCAGGTAATGAAATCTCCTTTTTCTCCCAGCATATCTGAGTGCACATAATATCCCTCGGCTGGTTGGTTAACACCTTCTTCAAGTACTCAGCCACACGGATGGGGCTGGTGGACTTGATTTTGTAGAGAAGATGCCCCAGCATCGGTGTCACATGGTTGTCCTCTGCAGGACCACTCCCTGAGCTAAAGTATTTCTCTCTCCACGTACAGGCAATGACTGAGGCAGGAGCCAAGCCGCACAGCACAGTTGCCGGGCTGCAGATCTCACTAGGCCTGCTGGCAGTTTCATTGGATGAAAGAGAATTGACAGGGTACTGGGCCTGAGCAGGAAGGGAGCATGTGCGCAGGAGGGGCAGGAGGGAGCATGCGCAGTTTGGGAGGGGCGAGCTCCTCCACTGAAGCTCTTTCCCCTATGGTGGCCCAAAAGGGCAGCTGGTGACCAACTGCCTCCTGTAGGACCTGTGAGGAAATCTATGAACTCAGGAGGAAGAAGCCTACAGAGGCACGTCCAGAGCAGCCCTGGAAGCCCCGCTCCCAAGGAGCCCACACAGGAAAAGCAAGCGCAGTTGAGCAGGCCAGGAAGCTGGCACCTGGCGTTGAGAAGGTGCATGGCCTTCAGCCACCCAGGAGCCACCATGGTCGTGCGCTGGGCAATGGTGAGCAGACATGAGGGCACCGCACCTGAAGGGGTGCTTTGGCCTCCAGATAATGGGCAACAGGGCTGAGCTGGAGGACCTGGCGCCCCCTGGAGGATGCTGGACTCAGCACGCCTGTGTGTACAAAGTTACCTGAGAGATAGCTCAATGGACTGAGAGCCTGCTTAGGCAAACGCAGGCATCGGACCTCGTTCCCAGGCACCCCATGTCACACCAAGCTGTGTGTGAGATGCATTAAAAAAAGAAAAAAGAGGGGCCAACAACCATCACCACATGCTGCGTCAGCTCTGACTCCAGGTTGGTCTGAACCCACCAGAAACAAAGTGGAATGCTGCATGC
>NW_004524922.1:949759-953508 GCF_000260255.1 Octodon degus
GCACAAGATGCTGACATGATATCCTGTCCAAACAGTATTAGTACAGATCTTTCTTCTTATTGAATTAAGAGAAAGTAGCTATACATCTATCCTATTTTGTAGATGCAAATTCAAAATTGTCCTTCATTTATATCACTTTTTTGTTCAGGTTTGTCAGAGATGGGTATTCCATTGCCATCCAAATATTGTAGGTATATGAATTCAGCAAAATATTCCAATATAGTCCAGTACTCCACAATAGTAGTGGGTTATCCACAGGACTTGCAATACCTGAATCTGATGACTTGAGCCTTCCACAACTCAGCATAGTCACATGGCTTCACTTTTCATACCTTATTTCTACAATTTTCTGCTGAATGGTTAAGAGCAAGATAAAGTAAGGCCTATATAAAAAAGAATGTAACTTTTGTATCTGAAAGGGTCAGTCAAGGATCACTCTAAGAGTTGTAACTGCATGGTGAGACCTTGCAACAACCAAATACATAAAAATTAAAGTTACCCAGTTATGTAAGAGTTGCTACCCCAATATCTATGCCTCTGCTGCTGGAAGGGCAGTGCACCTGGCCCCCTGTGCTATCACCACAGCTCAAGGCAGGGCCAGCCTCATCAGGCACTTTGCATTGTGTCTCAGGGAACTACCCAAGTGCTTCCATGCAGATGATTAGATGCATTTAACTGGTGTCAGACTAATGTAGATGGTATAGTAATTAGAAACTATGTTATTGACTTGTTTTATTTTTACTTTTTTCTAGAAAAATAAGTCTCATTTTTTTTTTCAGCAGTAAAGAAAGAAATCATGTCAATTTTAGGAAAAATAGATCTACCTGCAGGAAAGCAGTAAGGTAAGTAAAAATATTCAGACTGAATAATGAGATGTCATGTTTTCTCTTATGTGACTAAGAAAAGTAAGTACAAATTCCTAAGGAGGGGTGGCAAGAAATCAGATGGTACAATTTTGTCACTTGGGAGACTTCACTGGGAAGGGAAAGGAAAAGGAAGAGGGGTGGATGGGATTGAAAGAGATGAAGATAGACTAAATGCACACAGTCAACCAAACAAAGCATGCCATTCTGTAATACTAAGAAGCACTAATAAAAATGAAAATAAACTGTTTACATTTTATTTCTTTATTTTTTTTATAAAATGACTTCATTGTTTTTACAAACATTACTGTAGTATCTTCAGTTTTGGAAGACCACTGAATGATTATGCATGCCAGACACAGTGAATATCCACTTTTGTAAATTTTTCCTTTTCTTTTTTTTTTGTGTGTGTTTTTAGAGAAGAGTCTACAGGGTGTTCAGGGGCTCACTAATAGATCAGATTTGTAGTGATCCACCTCTTTACAGCCTCCCAAGAGCTGGGATTATAGGCGTATGCCACCATGCCCAGTTTCATTTGCCATTTCAAGGAGCACTGGGGTTAGGGCCGGTACTCTAGGCCTTGGGATTGAACCACTGGCAGCTCCACCTGCTTGTAGGCACTTAATCCATTGAGCTATTTGGCCAGCCTCTCGCAATTAATATTGCTAAATCATTCAATGTTAATCTGGAGGCAAGAGGTCTTTTGGGACAAATAATTATTTGTGGTGTGAGCTTTTATGGATCAGAAGATGGCACTAAATGATGATACTAAAAGTGAAGGGGCCATTTAATTGATTGAAGACGTTCTTGCTGTGGAAGGTTGCTTTAAAAGTTTCTTTCTTCATATATGAGTTGCACATGACCATCTTTTTGTGAAATCAAAGACTAAATGTTACATGGAAGTACTGGCCAATGTAATAAGCCAGCAGAACGAGTCCCAAGCACTAACAAGGGTCCTCCGAGAGCCTGTGGGCCTAGGCTTCTAAGTGAATGGACACAGAGACACAGGAAAGGTTGAAAAAATCAGTTGTACCAACAAGTCTAGTGAGATTGGTTCCCCAGAAATGTTGAGCGGACAAAGAAAAGAAAAATTGAATTATTGATTCCTATAGTAATGGACTTGAGGTGCCAGGGAGACAGCTCAGTAGAATCAGCACTTTTCTGGCAAGAGCAAGGGCCTGAGTTCAATCCCCAGTTCTGCCAAAAAAAGAAAGTAATTAACTTGTAAAGGACTCTTATGGAAATCTGCAAATCATAGAGATTTGAAAATCATCCATAAAGGATTAGTATAATTACCTTGTAGACATGTCAATGCTAAATTTTTCACAGTAACATGACTGTCAGCTAAAGGAGATTAATTCAAAGTTCGTCATTATTAGTCATTCTAAATATTTAATATGTTTAAAAATTATGTCACTTTTGAATTGTTGAAGATGAGAGGAATATGAAAAACCCTCATTTATGAGTGATGAGAAGAAGAAAATGCTAATTTTTCATGTCTTCTAATTCAGAATATCTTAAACATTTAAGGGATACCAACATAACCTTCATTTGGTTCCAGGTGTGTGTGCTTCTTTCCTCTCCCCACGAGACGCCTTGCCATAAATACAGGTGGATTCAACTGATCCAGTCACAGGCATGCTTTGGTGTGATTTCAGTCAACAGAGATGCTTTCATAATGTCTATGCCACTCTCCAGCAGTTCCTTCAGCATTCTGATTTTGAGTTTCGTGTATGTATGAATATTTATTTCTTTCATCCTAACCATTTAATGAATGCCACATTGTATTTTACATTTTATTATATGTAGACACGGATTTATTTCTAATTTTCCGACTAGTAGTACTTCTAAGTGCAGCTTCTGTTGGTGCTTGCTCCTGTGCATGGGTAGGATTGATTTCTCCGTGAGCACCCCGAGTTGATGTTGTGGATGTGTGTGTTTTGTGAGCATCACCCCATGTTGTTAAATTGGTGTCTCCAGCAAGTGTAACTTCCCACACTGCTCTGTAGCAGAGGTGACTTTTTCATAAACTTGTTAGCCCTGAAGTCAGGGGAATCTACAGTGTACTTTTCTTTCATCAGGTTGTGCTTTGTGTTCGAGTTTGTACTTCCCTTATATGTGCAGTTTAGCATACTGTAATGTTGAGATATTTGGAGGCTTTCTACCTGTAAGCAACATAAATCTTTGTCATGGGAGGTAGTTTGCTTATTAATTTCTTGGCATAAGTAAAACCTTTTGTTTAGCTAGCTTAGTGATATATGTTGAGCATGTTGTTTTACTCTGAGCTCTTCTTTTCTACTTATTCAGCTTCCTTAGGAATGTAATTTACATGCAGTACAATGTGCTCCTTTTGAGTATGTAGTTATTTGACATTTGAAAAATGTGTGATAGCATGTAACCATCACTACAGAGTAGTTCCAAATCATTTTCCTAATGCCAAATTATTTCCTGTGTGCTCCATTGTAGTAAGTGTGTTTTCATTTGAACTGCCTTGGTAAATTTGCTGAAAAATGATGAACTGTCTTTTGTATGGATCCTTCTGTGGACGTACTGTTTTCCTAGTGATCTATATGTGTGTAATTATGACCAAATGATCTTTTCTTTATTACTATAAGGCTTGAAAATACTTCTCCAACTTTGGTTTTCTCCTTCTCAAAATTGTATTTTTTTGTATTTTTCAACTTTTGAATTTCTCCATAATATGGCTAGAGTTCTAAAATTACTTAGGATTCATCAATATTTTTAAGAAGTCTTCACCTCCTAATAGTATTCGACTTTACAATCCTTATTCATGATATAGACCTTTTTGTGTGTGTGTGTTATTGTGCACCATGGGTATTATGTTTTTCTATGTAGAGTTTTCCCTAATTGGTTCTTTCAAAAGTT
>NW_004524922.1:962664-963536 GCF_000260255.1 Octodon degus
CAAATGCCCTGTTGTCATAGACTGTCTCCAGAAAGAGTGGAAGGTATAGAGTGCTGATGAAGTGTGGGAACAGCAGTGCCATTCATACCCATGAAAGCCATGTCCCCAGTGTGGGATCATTTTAAAAGTCCATGAACTTTTTGGGAAAAGTATCAGTGCTATTGTTTCAGGATGATTGTAAGTACTCAATGCTGCTAGTAGAAGGAAACAGGTAGAAAAAGAGTCAATATAAAGGCACCTAGGAAGTAGAATCAGCAAGACTTGCTAACTGACTAGACAGAGGAGATTGAAGAGTTCTCCAAATATGGTTGATTTTCAGTTTGATCATGTGAATCCCTAGAGCACTAGGAAGCAAGACAAGTGCAGTCCTTTGGATGAGATCAAGAGAAATAGTTCCTTGGAGAGACCCTCGAGACTCACAGCTACCTGGATAAACGACTTTAGAAACAGAAGAGTGTTTAGATCTGTGTATAGGTAGGGAGTCATCTCTATGTGGGTGATCCTTGGAGCTAAAGGAGTGGAAGAATCTTCTGAAGGAAGGTATGCCCACTGAGAGGAGAAGATACAGGGGACAGAGGGCAAGGAGCTTGAGTTTTGAAGGAAGGGAGTGTAAAGAGAGGTTATTGGACTCACTGGAAGGAGTGGGCAGGAAGATCGGAAAGTGACAAGAGCCAACCTCCAGGTTTATATTTCTTCCAGGTAGAAGTGGAGATCTTTGGCAACTTGGCAATAAGTTTTCTGTGATTTGTTTTCCAAACCATAAAGAAATAGCTTTATGTCAGCTGAGCATTTCCATTTTGTGTGATTTGTTTTTAATTTAAAGGAAAGCATGATGGAATTGGTCTTTTTTATGCTGTACACCTGAAATAAGA
>NW_004524922.1:964975-965488 GCF_000260255.1 Octodon degus
CAGTCTCAGGAGTGTCCTGTGGGAACTCAGGGTGTGATCACTTTTCTACTGCAGTTTCTTATGTGTTTGTAACAGAAAATGGCCTCCTGCCAGCATTCTTCAGTTTCTTAGTTGCCCCAGTATTTGTTCCTGCTTCAGTGCAGGTACCTACTGTCTCTGAGAAACAGCTTGTCCCTGTGTTACCTATTATTAGAACCAGCTGAAGCCGGCCATGTGCTCTGTCTGTGTACTTCCCCTTTGAAATCCCATAAAAAGCCCTTCTTTGAGTCATTGAAGCCTGATAGTTTGGGAATCATCCAAATTGGTACCTGTCAATATAAATAAAACTGCCTCCACATCTTGGGTGTCATTTCAGAGTTGTTCCCTGGTGTTGCATGGTGGTTACATGGATGTTCACTTTATAATTGTGCTAGAAACAAAAGATTTTACATGCGTTTCTAAGTGTCCTAAAGGAAGCCTTTGGAAGCATTGCTCTGAATAGTTTTGCCAGTTGTAAATGTGCTATTTTAAAAA
>NW_004524922.1:967019-968384 GCF_000260255.1 Octodon degus
GCCCATATTCAGAATACCAGAATGACAGGCACTCCAAACATGAAACTACTATTACAAATTACCATCTGCAGTGAACACTAAAACTTTGAAATAAGTATTTTCAATTTGAAGGGTCACCTAAGAGGAGATGCTCTCTGTAAATTGCTTCCACAATTTGGGCATATGGAGTACATTACTTGTCTCCAGTGTATAAGTATAAAATGTATAAGCACCCAATCTGAACTATAAAAGTGTCACCAATTCTGTGAGGATACTAGAATTTTAAGTACATGTGAAAGAAAAGAATAGCACCTTGGGATACTGCCCAGAATGCACGTGCTCTGTGTGTGTTCCTTGGGTAAGCAGCCATAAAATGTTAAAATGCACATTGAACCTGATTAAATTGAAAATGAATTCCTGTCTTTTCCCTTCTGATCAGTGCACAGATAGGTAGAATGCTGTCTTGAAACACGCTCTCACGCCTCACACGTTTGGGCCCTAGGCACTGCTCTTGTTGGCCTCCACGGCAAGCCTCTTACTCCCACTGAGTTTAGGGGCTGCCAGATGTTTCAGTTTGTCCACATGTCCACAGTTCCTGTGTGCTCTTGTGTTACCCATCTTCCTGCTTTGATCTTTTCCTTTCTGAAGTGCTATTTCTTCCTTTGTATTTTATTTATGAAATATATGAAATATATTATTATTATAAAATTTTGATTTCATTATATGTACTATTTGTATGCTTGTATGTTAGTTAAGATGGTTTTATAACTAGCCTGTCTTCGGTCTTGAAAGGAATGTCTTATGCTGTTATTGATCAGACGAGAAGGCATAGCATTATCTTCTACTTTCATTCGTTGTTACTAAGACAACTACATACAATGAATCAATTATGTAACTTTCTTGCTAAGCTGTTTTGAAACTTAATTTCATTATCTGTCCTTTTCCCATTAAAAATAAAAAAAAAATAGGACCAGCCTGATACCTCAGCAGACTAAAGCCCCTGCTCAGGCAGAGCAAAGCTGCTGAGGTTTGATATTTGGCGTGTCATGCAGGCCCCACTCCTGGGACCAGCTGAGATGGGGATTCAGACTGGGCATGGTGGAGAGCACCTGTAAACCCAGTGCTTGGGAGACTGAAAACAGAAGGATCACTATGAGTCTGATCTATTAGTCAGGCAGTATATACTCTGTCCTATGTATAGAAAACAAATAAATAAATAAACAAATGAAGATAAAGAGTACATGGCTAAAATTTTGAAATTTTTGTGATTGTGTTTCAAATACAGAAGACTAATTTTAAATTTTGAGACAATATCTTGGAAAAGTCACCTATATTGTGAGAATTTGGATTGTATATTTTTTGTTCCTGTGGGACTCAATTAAGCTG
>NW_004524922.1:969533-970404 GCF_000260255.1 Octodon degus
AGTCAACTTTTACAAGTGCGACTTTAAGCCCCTGAACTTGTATAGGTTTGAAAGTGTCCTTGGGGCATAAGTATGGGTAAAAACTAGAGGCTTTGTTACCCATCAGCTTGCTTTTTTCTAGCTCATTCTGATGCAAAATTCAATGTAGGAATTAACTTACTCATTTATCCCCAAGGATCATAGACCAACAAGAACATATAGCACCCCGAGGGTTGTGGGTGCCTTCTGTGCCTTCACCGACGCATCAGGTGGCACTGATTCTCAGGCTGGGAGCTGGAGCCCTCACAGATCATTGACCCCAGCTTTCCTTGGGATAAGCCTTCTGATTTTTCTGAGATAATACTCAGATGTTGACTTGGTGAGAATAGACCTCCAGGCACAGTTATGCCTGAGCACTGTCTAAATCTGAAATCTGTTTTCATTGTGTCTCACAAATTCTGGTAATGTGCATTTCAAATTTTATTAGACTGTAGATACTTTTGATGTGCTTCTTAATTTCATCTGTAACTAACTGATTGTTAAGGAGGGTTTTATTTAATTTCCTTTTGTTTCTGGGGTTTTTGCAGTTTTCTTATGTCATTAATTTCCAGTTTGTTGGCACTCTGGTCAGATAATATAAATGGGATAATTTATGTTTCTTTTATTTGCTTAAGCATGTTCTATGGACTAATATGTGGTCAGTTTTAGAGTATGTCCCATGTGCATCTGAAAAGAATGTCTCCTTGGGTGTTATTGGGAGGAATGCTCTGTAAATATCCACTGAGCCCATTTGTTCAGAGGTGTGGTTTAGTTCTGCTATCTTTTTGCTTATATATTGCCTATGTGAACTCTATGTTTCAGATAAGGGAGTGTTAAGGTCATAAGATGGTGT
>NW_004524922.1:971525-972839 GCF_000260255.1 Octodon degus
ATTTTAATGGAGTCTTTAATTTCCTGGACATCTCTGAAACTCTTTGATGCATTCTGTTTCCTTTATATATTGGTCACTCAAGGTTTCCATCATTTTTATGATCTCCTCTATTTTTCCCCAACAATCATCGTTTATTATCTTGTAGTTCTGAGTTATTTTTCTCTTTCTGTAATGGTACATTTGTTGATTTACATATATACTTGAAGCTCTGGGATGAAACTCATGTTGTAGTGATGTATGTTCTTTTGGATTTTCTACTGACTTCTGTTTGGAAATATTATATTGATTTTTTTTGCCTCAGTATTTTCGTGAAGGAGATTGGTGTACAGTTTGTGGATTTTTAACTGATTTTGAAATCTTAATGAAGCTGCCTCTATGAATGAATTTCAAAGATTTCATCCTGAAATTTTCTTTGAAGAACCTTAGGATAGATAATATCTCATCCTTAATGTAGAGTGCAACAGTGAATCCATCAGCTTGTGAGATTTTTTTCTTTCATGAATTTTTTAAATGCTATCTTGTTTCCATTGCGTGTCTTGGAATCATTCAGTATATTTATATTATCTCAGATTAGCTTTGGTAATTTGCCTGAGTTTACACATCTATACATTTATTACAAGTTTTTCTTATTTATTAGAATATAATTTTTTATGGTAGCTAATGTCTTCTGGATTTAGACACTATCTGTAATGATTTTAGCTGTTTGTATTCAAATAAATGGGTGTAAATTCTTTTGGGAACACTGATAACTTAACTCTTGTTTATTCTTTGGAAGAATCATATTGTTGAGTCATTCCTTTTTTGTTGTATTTTTGTCTCAATTCCATTGATTTTTCACTCTAATATTTTCATAATTTTACTTGTTAATTCGAGATTTCTCCTGCATTATTTTTATTTCTCCAGTATTTCATTTCATTTTTTAACATTTTAAAATTTATTTTGAAGAGTAAAAATGAAAGCGAAAATCCAATAAAAACAAATAGAAACAGGGTAACATACAACATTGTACAGGTTACAGATTCTCAAAACAAGAAGAGCTAATTAACAATAGTTGTTATAGTATATTTTTATTGTCAGATCTGTTGCTCAGATGAACAGATATATACTTTTAAAAGTCGCATGAGGTTATTTATTTGAGGTTGCTGTATTTCCTTAATGTCGGCATGTATTGAAAACAAAAAACTTTCCTCTTATATCTGCTTTCATAATGTCCCAGAGTTTCTGGTGAATTGTGCAGGCATTGCCATTGAACTAATAGGAAATATTAAATTTGTTGTTTCGTTTCTGCTGTGACCTAATTGTTGTCTAGTTCTG
>NW_004524922.1:975079-975963 GCF_000260255.1 Octodon degus
TTCAGCCTGCCAACCTGACCACTGAATGTTGACAAGCACTTAGAACTGCTAAAGTGCCACCATTCTCCATAAAAAAGAGATTTATGATTATAGGATAAACATGTAAGACAAACCAAATATTGACCATCAATTGACATACACTAAATAATCTACTAAATGGAAAATCTTCACTGTTAAAAATAGCATAGTATTTAAAAATAATATCACAAAGTTAACTATCTAGAGATTCATAAACATCAATAGTCATAATAGTATATGTGAGGCCTGGCCAGATAGCTAAGCATATTACAGCACGTTCCTAGGCAGACACAGAGGCCAGGGTTTGGTCCCCACAGTGCCATGCAGTTCCTGCCCCCAGGGCACACTGAGATGGCCTTTGAGACAGGGTGTGGTGATGCATACCTATAATAGCAGCTCTTGGGGGGGTGAACACAGGACGAACACTTATGATTCCCATTAGGTTGTGAGACTCAGTAGACACTGTACTAGACATTTACAAAAATAGTAAATATCTATAGAGTGGTGAATCAGAGAATGAAATTAAAAATTTGGTCTTTTAATGTGATAAGCAAGGGAGGAGAGTAACCCTGCTTGCCCACCATCCTTCTTTGTTTTCCTCATTTATTTTTTCATTTTTTCCTTTTCCCTTCCTATTTGTCCTTCTTTCCCATTTGAATATTTCCTTCTATTTCCTAGTCTTTATTACACATTTTGATCTTTTTTTTACATTTTAGGATTCTCAAAAGTAAGAAACAATATCCTAGAACATATGCATGTTTTCAAACAACTTTTAAAGTTTAACTGGTAACAAAACTTTAACCTTGCTCATTATCTTCAAGTAGACTACTGTGATAAGTAAAGGAGTTTATCTCCCATAGGCATTA
>NW_004524922.1:978354-981900 GCF_000260255.1 Octodon degus
TATCACATGTGAACATTTGTCGAGTGATACGTCCTTGTGCCTCATGAATTCTGTGCATTCTGTAGCGAGTTTTCAGACCTGGAAGCCATACCAGGCCTTATCACACTGTGCATCCCCTTATACTGAGGATTTATCAAACTGTCCTGAGGCTTTCCATTTGATCCTTTTGGACTTCTGGGTTTTCTTGCTGCAGAATCCTGTGCAATTTTGGCTCCTTATTATCTCATAGAATATGATCTCTGTAACCTGTTTCTAATTCAACCACACTAGCAACAGTTGTTCTATGCTTTCTAGGTTTTATGTCTTCTGCTTTGCCATCATCATTTTTCTTTTGGCCATATAAGCTCCTTGGATTGTGCCATTATTCTTCAGAGAGTTGAGATTGTCATCTTTAGTTTGGCACCCTGTTTCTAAAGTACTCCCAGCAATAAGAGGCTCATACATTTGTGCAATTTCCTTATTGAATTTAATGGCTGCTTTGTTGAAAACCTTCTTTTTTTCCATTTTTTCTCTATATTTTCTTGAGTTTTTTTCCTACCAAATCACATCTTCTGGCCACCTTCATTAGAGCTCTACACATTCTTTATAGTTTGTTTTCTTTTTACTAAAATGCTTACTGTGTGCTTTCTTTACATCCATACTGAAAGGAGTGGTAACTTGTCAATGGTCTGTATGCTAAAATACACGCAGAAATGCTGCAGAACAAGTGTGTACACATTTGCCTCTGTTCATAAACCAGATAACTACTTTGTAGAGGCATACTGTAACACAAAGTGCCAGTTAACTGAGAAAATGTAGAAATTTCCAAACTCTGTGAAACACAGTTGTTCCTACCAGTAGTGTCACTCCAAACTACCCAAGCATTGAAAGATGTATCTTTGAAATGACATTGAAATATAGACATGAATGAGAAACCAACAGTTTCATCAACTCATCTAAAAATGTTTGTGCTTTATAGGTAGCTAATGATGAAAATGCGAATCACAGAGTGGTGGTGATACTTAGGACCTGAACAGTTTCTTCTTGTTAAATTGAACATCACGTGATGCAGTCTTCGAGTGGCTGTTCTATTTACTTATACAGAATTAGTATCATTTCTCCATCTTTAATATTTTATGTTCTTCATTAAGAAAATGTCTTAATTGAAATAGGAATACATGTTACTACTCATGAATTTTTTATTGTATATTACATGTTGTTTGAAGTGTTTGTTTTATACAGATGTGAAAATAGCTCTGTGATTTATGTGTCCACACCACTTTCCAGAAATGATCTAAGTGAATGCATCAAAAGGTTATTTAACAAGTTGCAGGACAAGGGAGATAGCTCAGTAGAGTAAGTGCTTGTCTGAAAAGATCAGGGTCCTGAGTTCAGTCCCCAGTACTACAAAGAAAAAAGAAAAGAAAAATTGAAAGTCACAATAAGTTCTATGTGATATGCAGTATTTTCTGAGAGGAATATGATGGAATATACTAGAGAGAAAACTTTTATTAATATATTCACATTAGAAATAGTGCCTAAAGAAAATGAGCTACCTCCTTTCTGAGTTGAATATCCTATCTGGTTAAGATTAGATATCAATTGTTAGGCAATGTAGTGTCATGTGTTACTAACTTCACAAAAGTTTAAATAAAGGACCATTTTGTTGTGGAAAAAAGAAAACATATATATGTGTGTGTATATGTATTCACAGGATTTAGGATAGATATGCAGCTACTTTCTATAGTTCTTTCAGAGTAAAATTTTATAGTAATATTATCTAGAAAAGATATATCTGCATCTTGTCCTCTGACTAACTACTACAAAGACAAAAATATGCGATGTATTAATTATTGTAACCATCCTTCTAACCTGTTTTGAAATTGTTTTCTTTGCTATTTTATCTTCTTTTCTCATTAAAATGAATAAAAGCATTTTTAAAAAACAAATGTATTTTAACGGGATAGGAGAGATATATCAATCAGCAGTCTAAACTACCTGCTTAGGGAAGCTTAGGCAAGTGTCTAGGGACAGCGTTTCAGTCCCATGCACTACATGCTATAGCACTCCTGCTCCCTGGGTGGGCTGAGCCAGCCACTAAATAAATAAATAAATAAAATGTTTTATAAGTGGTATGTGACATCCATAAGATTTGTAAAAATGTATATTCCAGGTAAAATATATTTAAATCTTAATAAACTTAATTTTATTTTTTTCTTTTGGCAAATCCAGGGATTAAACTCAAGCCCTTGTGCTTGCCAGGGAAGCGCTTATTGCACTGAGCCATCTCCCCAGCCTCTGAATAAATATCAGATAAAGCAAACGTTTAAGGTCTTCTGTATTGAACAAATACAAAAAAATTTAAGAAACTTAACATATGGGGAATTAAATATAGGAATGATAATAGTTTGGAAAAATGAGTAGTTTGTGGACAAGGATACATTTTTCACAATATGTGCAATTTCAATTTTGCTATTAACATGTCAAAATTTCAAAAATTGTTATTATTATTTTTTTTAGTGGTACCAGGTGTTAAACTCAGGACCTTGCACTTGCTAGTCATGTGCTTTTGTTGCTGAGCTACCTCCCCGACCAAATCTTCATAATAATTTTGTTGCAATAATTACTTCTTTTGTCATAAATTAACATGATAAAAGATAATACAATTGTAGTGTGTTTGAGAGGTATCATTAGATAGCAATATGTGTACATTTCAGTTAATGCAAATGAATACTATGCTTCGCATGTTGTTTGGAAGCCCAGTGTTGTAATATTAAGAATATATTACTGTAAAACACTTACTTATGACTTAAACACTTACTTATTCAGCATTCAAATAGCCAGGTTGTATTAATATAATTATATAAGCACCTGAATTTCCTAGTAGCAGCATAAAACATAAATGAGGAACAAATATTAGAGGGAAAAATATTGTCTAAATTACTGCATGTTTAATGATCCTAAAGATACATTCTTAGAAATATCATTGTATTATTCATACTGTCACATCATAATACTTTCTCTGACCTGGAAACTTGAAAAATAAACATGAGCTTAATATCTCCTGTAGAAGGAAATTCATTAACTTTTCAAAAGTGTTATCAGATTAGTAACAAATTCATATTCTAAAATTTTCATCTTTACAAGATCTAGCAGGTCAAAATTTACTTTACATGCCCTGCATAAGGCAGTTTTACATCACAGAGTGTATCTTTCACTTCTATTAAAATGGCCAATTTGAGTACTATTGTTTATACAGTTCTTAAAAACAAGACTGTTTTGTGAAGAGAGATGTATTCTAAAGTTTTATCCCTAAAGAAAGTTATATCCTGGAGTTATTGAACTTTTCTCTGATATATTGGGAAGTTGTTTCTTTTTTCCATATCACGTGATAATGGTAGGAAATTTTAAGGCAAGTGTACATTTTCCCTAATATATTATTTCTCCCCAGTAAGAATATTTTTACCTACTTTCAGGTTGAGATAATAGTGAAGCCTTTCTTACACCTTAATATTTGCAAAGGACTTTTGAATAAAAATATTTGAATTTTGAGGTGCTTTTGGACAA
>NW_004524922.1:982443-985207 GCF_000260255.1 Octodon degus
ACAGACTGTTCATTTGTAGGGCTTTGTTCAGTGTGTATTGTGGTGTTGAGTAAGAGTTCTTTCATCTTAAGAAAGGGAAGGGAGAGCAAAAGAAATATAGTTAGTAGAACTTCAGACAAAATCAGAAAAGTAAAATTACTGAATGACAAATTTTCTGGATTTTAATTTTGCAGAGTTGTAGGGGAGCCTTCTTCAGTGGTGCTAAGTGTAAGACAGAAAGAAGAAGACATCTGTCTGTTCAAGTAGCACCTTATTGTAGAAGGTGATGTGGAGCTTTCCCTACAGAATGCTTCTCTGAGTGTGCTGTGTGACTTCTAGAAGGCTGCTGGGGCTTCACGACTGCAGAAGGTAGATGAGTAAAGAAGTGAGCATGATACATAGGCATTTTATATGCTGAAATTATAGGAGTAAGAAGGCAGCCTCTGGGTGATGAAAAGAAAAATCTATTGAGCTTCCTTGACCCCTTCCCAATCCAGATAAACTGCTTTCTATAATTTTATTAAACTAATCCTCAGGCCCAATCCACTGTCCAAGTGCTCATAGCTAGACCAGGCTTATTCTGGAGGTGGTTTGTGTGTCTCTTACCAATACACAAAAGGAAAGCATATAAATCGCATTAATGTGCTAGTGTACAGAGGGGTACAGATGCTGCAAGCAAGGGAGGGCAAGGTATCAGTTTTAGCTAATATTACATTTTGGATCCACTTTCTCCCCCAAGACCTCCATGGGCCCAGCCACAGCACTATTGGAAGGTAACTAATTTCTAAGCCTGTGCAGACTTGGTATTAGTTTATGGGTCTTGGTTGTAGTGAGAGTCCTAGGGAGATGCCCAGGAAGAGAAGTACTCCCTCCCAAGTTTATTCTTTCTCTGTTTTGGGTCTGCTAGGATGTGGGCATGTTTCCTGTAGCTCAGACACTGGCTTGCACCACTTTTGTTAATGCTGCTCACACGAGTATGGGAAATATGAAGCAAAATATACATCTCCTTGAACTGACCATGCCTGTTGATGTGAACCAGTGGTGAGGAAAGCTACCAGGACAGATTGGGGGTACAGTGGGTGTGGTGCAATCCCCACACACATGTAGAGGGATGGGAGTTCAAGTCAAGACTTCTGTTACTGTTAAAGTTTAAAGGAATTATAGGGCAGTTTCATGGGCCTATCAATCTTGTGGCTTATTGGATGTAAATAAAGTCATGGTGCTGCTGCTTCTCCAACTCTGTCTCCAACTTCTTGGGTCAACCGTTGTGAAGGGTCACACAGCTCAGTCCCATTCTTCTTTGTATGATAGTGTCTTCTTTCCTGGATGAGTGACCAGTTTACCCAATCATATTGTTTGTGTTCTGGCCAGTTAGCAACTTTGTATTGTCTGTAGATAGAATAGGCTAAGGAAAACAAGAGCAAACATTTGGTCCTTGTGCGGGTAACTTGACTTACCTCCTTTGATGGTTCTGGTGAGAACTAACTTTTACTACTGATCTCTCAGAAGTGTCTGGCTCAGAGAATGGAGAGAGAACAAATGTGCTTTCATACCTCTCCTATTTAAGTGTAAACATCCTGAATGCAGTGTATATGTGGACCACAGGAAGTAGTAGTGAATATAGTCTAGTTCTCAGTAGGTCTCTACAACAACTTTTGGCATTTACTTTTTCTCTCATTCTGGCCAGTTATAGAGAGGTATTAGGTAGTTTACATTCTGAACGGTAGGGAACAATGAGGGTGGAGTGAGCCTCCATATGGGTAATCATGTCTTCCCCTGCCAATGTCCTCAGCCCCTCTTGGTTTGAGGAAACTTCACTTGCTCTAGTCTTCTGCCTCATGCACATTGTTGCAAAAGCCTTTCATCCTGAGTATGGTTGATGATCAGCAACCCAGTCAACTCTGACATCACCACCTTTTCTACTTACCTTTTCCTGCATCTGCTTTCTACATCACCATTTCATCTCTCCGTGTTCTGAACACACAGGGCATGTAAGTTTAGGAGCAAGGAATTCTACAGTGCCGATGTCCTTGAGGATGCTCAGTTTATAGATAGAATAGAGAGAGATTGCTTGCATGAACTGAAGCATTGTTAAGGCAGAGGACAGTGCAACGAGTGTCACATGGGCATTATCCACCTCCAGGATGCTTGCAAAGTTGTGTCCTGAGCAAGAATGTTCGACGAGAGCTAGAATCTTCATGTGAAGAGCTAGTGAAGATTAGCACAACTTGGGATTCTGATTGTTAGGCTTAATTAACACCACCCCATGTGTAGTTTTATTTCAAAGGTTCTGAATTTCACTGTCAGCCACTGAGAACAGTGACATCTGGAATTCTTTTAGATCCACCTAGGATGAACCATAAGAAGCTAAGTTCCACCTGAAGATCACGGAGGTAGAGCTGTGCAGATGTGGGTTAGGAAAATAAGACAAAGACTTTAAATGTCAGACCACTAACAGTCAATTACGGTGTCTCCAAATCATGGATTCCCAAACTGTAGCCCCAGCAAATGAGCCTTATTATCCTGAGGACTGAGAGTTTACAATATTTTTAAATATCATTTCCATTTACCCAGGATTATTGTATATCCTCCTTATATTCTTTTTCTACATGAATATCACTTACATTGATTATGTTTGATCCACTTATTCCCCCTTTTTTCCTTTAACTCTCTCACCTAGAATTGCTAACTTTCCCCTTGCAGTTCAGTATTTTTTTCTTATGTAAAGGAAATGTAATATTATTTATCTTTCTCTAACATCTATTTCTCATTCACTGTGAATTCC
>NW_004524922.1:985891-987182 GCF_000260255.1 Octodon degus
TGATCTATTTTGGGATTCACTCTCCTTCCTTTAGAGATGTTTCATTTGCTTTAGGCAGTTGCAGTTATGTGAAACACAACCCTGGTTGACATCTTGAGAAAACAGTGAACTAATTCAAAATGGAAATAAATTGAGATTCATGCCAGCCATGTTTGTGAGAAACCAGTAGCATTCAAGCAGAAGGGAATAAATTAGTGGTGTTGATAGAGGTTTGTGAAGTGCCTCCTCCCCTCGGTGATGATAGTGTGCTACCTTGAAGATGGCATCCAGTTTGGATAAAACATTAGAGTTTGTTAGTAAGCATTTTATTTAGTTCTCCACCTGAATACACATGCCTAAGGTTGTGAGTCAGAAGAATTGTTAAAAAGAGAAAGTTGTCCAGTCCTGTCTTATGGGACACAATCATGTTAAATACTTGAATATGACAGATTCCTAGGTTCACCTTACTGAGCGCCATATCAAATCACTCAACATGGTGGTTCATTCTGTGCATTCCAGCACTGAGAGGCACTGAGAGAGGATGACTATGATTTCTTCAGTGAGAATATGTCTTTACAAAAACCAAACAAATAAACAGTGGGTGTAAATGAGATGGGAGTTCTGTTGTGCAATCTCCAATACTACAAAAGAAAAACTTTCAATTACTTGCTTGTAGTTTTGATGCTTCAGAAGTATGTGATAGAAGCCAAAGTATAGCATTGGAAAAGCCTAAGAAACTTGGTAATATCAGGCACTGGGTAGGAAGATGGAAGCTCTTCCACCATTTACAGGTGTCAGTTCTCACACTGAGTGCAGAGAACATCAATGTGGAGTGAAAGTGGAAAGGTTGTAGAATTGGCAAAGGTTAGAAGTTGAAACAAGTTATATTTCCAAGAGCTTAAATTAGGTATACCCCTCTAAGGCTTCTGAGGCAAATACGACTGATGTTTTCACTGAGATATTCCATTCAGGGTCTACCATGGAATTTCCCTTACCACATTCCCCTTTTTTGATGTTTACAGAAGTTTAGAATAATGTCACTTTTGAAGATATTTTTACCAATTAGTTTCAAAATTCAGTCTTCCAATTTTTATGGTTATACTTTCTCTGTTTTCTGTTCTCTTGGAGATCCTAACCCACTAATGAGTGTTTTTAACATTCATCTAACAGAAATGGTCAGTGCCTCTGCTAGACAGACATCTTGAACATCCTTCAGTGGCAATTGTCTCTGAATACCAGTGCATACACCCCACCCCACTTGGTTTCAAGGCAACAGGTGACTGGACCTTACTGAGAGGCTCCTAGATTATTC
>NW_004524922.1:988117-988806 GCF_000260255.1 Octodon degus
TTTTTCCTTACTATTAAATCAGACTGGTTACCATTATACACAGGTTAAGAGAAATAAGGTCATATCCACTTCACTGTAGATCCTGGAAGATTATAAGTAAATAACCATACAGCAATGCGATGGAGATTAAAAATTGCTACAGCTGACAAGCTAGTTATATTTCTATATCTCTGTCTCTGTATCTGTCTTCTGTGTATCTGTATATTTTTTGGTACTTGGTATCAATATGAGTTCCTTGTCTGTACCAGGCAGGTGCTTTTGCCAGTGAACATTAACCCCAGCCTGTTAGTTCTAGGTGAAAGCTTCCAGATCCTTTTCTATTTGTAATGAACTATGGGCTTGAAAACAGTATGTTAGTGTAAAAGTGTATGAACTGTTTTGGTGACCCTCTGAATTGCACCTCCATCTTTATTTTTTGCAATTCATTTATATGCAGTTACTCTCTGCAAAATTCAAACCCCTGACTAAATTTATATTTCTATTGTTCACTTCTCTTTGGCATGTGTTAAGAAAGCTTATCTTGTCACATGGGTTCCTCCCTAAACACACTGTCAGTGTCCATTATGGTTGCATTGTAAATGAAAGCTTCAGAGACGGTGTTTATTTTGGGCAGCTTTGTAGAAACATTTTGAGAACACTTTAAACACATCTAGAATCATGTAAAATATTTTAATTCTAAAGAGATGTGA
>NW_004524922.1:990451-991141 GCF_000260255.1 Octodon degus
GGGATGTAAGTGCTAAACTCACAAGACAGAAGTACATTCTTTAAGACAAGATGAAATAACATGTTGCTAAAATTTTTAGTTCAAAGGACATTTGTCCTTTTAGATAAACATACAGCTATGAAAGTGTTTTAGATTAAAAACATTTTTACGAGCCTTAATGTGCCAAGTACTTATAAGGTTCAAGTTAATTTCAGTCTCTAAAAAAGCATGTAATAACCTATAAATAAGAAAATGAAGGTTCTGAAATTGCACCAAAACACTAATAATTAGTGGCTCACTGAGCTAAAAAAAATAAAAAAAATAAAATGGAGATTTCTTTTTTTTCTCTGTACTTTCTCTTAAGCACACAATAAACTGATTCAAAACAGCGTAGATCAGGAAATTTAGGGTCTGGGCTATAGCTCAGTCTCATGCCACCTCCATGCAAGTGTGAGGTCCTGAGTTCGTTTATCAATACCCCCTAAAAAGTTCATAAATTAAAGCATTTAGTACGAAATATTGAGTTTATGACAACAAATTATGCCCATCACTAAAATGATGACTTCATTTAACCCTTTCTTTTTTAAAGAACAGTTTTACACAACTGGTATTAAGTGCATTAACTTTGTTTTCTGCAAAAATAAGTTAACTTTAAGTAAAACAACCTCAGTGATAAATGCATTTTACTATTTATTAGATGTTTAAGCTCTC
>NW_004524922.1:995158-995679 GCF_000260255.1 Octodon degus
TCAAACATAAGCACAAATAGTTTAGTGAGTTGTATTTGTATGCACGGTAAGAAAAATAAAATACCTCTAGGAGCTACAAGAAGTGAGTCATGATGTTGGAGACTTAAAGAGATCATTGGAGAAAAGAGAAGGTTCAAAAGAAAATGACTATCAGATAAAAACATTTTAATACCTTATATTTCTTCATTAGGAATAGAGTGTGTCTATGCAGTTCAGATTCACAGTGATCCTCCTGTCTCAGCCTCCCCAGTGCTGGGGTTACAGGAATGCATCACCACACCTGGATTCAGTGGCCTGCATGGTGCATGCAAGGTTTGGGGTGACACAGCATGTGGTACCACGGATAGAAGCCAGCCCCTTGTGCTTTCTAGGCTGGTGATTAGACCGCCAAGTTGTGTCCTGAGGCCTCATCAAATTAAGTTTTACTAAAGTATGCTCAAGTGGTGTCAAAGATAATGTGTCTTTTAATGATAATGTAGATCTATGAAGGATAAGTGACCTGGAAATGACTTACATCAATG
>NW_004524922.1:996454-996748 GCF_000260255.1 Octodon degus
TGGAACTGGAAGTTATTAGAAGGCCCTAAAGTTGTGCACTGTACCATGTTATTCTGGTGGTAGGCTTACTAAATATTTGACAAAAATCACCAGAAGTATTTTCAGTTTATGTGGCATATAATTACAATAATAAATCCATCAAAACCTACCATGTAATGTTGAAAATATTAAATTGTGTAATATAACTGGATACACAATGAAAGTTCTCTGCCTATTTCCATTTTCTGCAAAATATATTTTAAAATATTTCTTAAAACGCATGCACTTAGGGGCTACTGAATTGGAAAATGGTTA
>NW_004524922.1:997504-1000085 GCF_000260255.1 Octodon degus
TAAAGCTATTCAGTGAAAATTGGGTGGCTCCAACATGCAAGGCAGCATACCCAGCTGGTTTATACTGTAGAAAAGTTTTATACCAACCATGGTCAAATGTAATACTGAAGTCATAGTGAGTATATTTTGTGTTCTTGGCTCATTGTTAATATTTTTGTGGCACTTTTTGTTGGAGCAAAATCTCATTCCAGAGGCTGCTGTGCAGAAAATCATGATAATTTCAGGAGTTCAGAACTGTAGTGAATTCCCTAAAATCAATGCCTGTGTTACAAGCCACATTTAAAATAGAATGATCCTTTTGCACGTTTTCAGTAGGAATCCTAGCCACTCACCTAAATTATTTCCCCAATTCTTATACATTTTAGAAGCACACATATCAGATTTTTGAGAGCAAACTGTATATGCTATTTGAATTTTTTTCAGGATATTATACAAAAAGGCTTACTTTTCAGGGCACAGTTACTGTCTGGAAGTTGTGAGACCTGCAGTTCACTTCAGACAATGTTCTTTGAATCTACTCTATTCCTAAAACCTCTTTCTCAGTGATCCTAAATATGAGCCGCTGTCTTAGGACACAGTTCTTTTCTGTATTGAAATTGCTCAATGGCATAGAAACACTGACTATAATCCCTCAACTTTGGTTCACATATTTTGTAGGCTCTTCTTCTGGGTTGACATTCATTTGAAACACTTAACCTGCTGTGTGAGGGGAACATATTTCTTCTCACAATGCTAGCTCTTCCATCAGTTTCATTTCCTCATCCCAATTCTTGAGGACACTGTTCCCACAATTATCACTTTTTGAAGACGTTGTGCGTCTCACAGATTTCCTCTGCTCACTCTTTAATGACTTCTGCTTCTTGCCTCGCTCACTCTTTAATGTCTATGCCAGCCACTCACCTCTTCTTCTCTCCTTACCCCAGTTTATTCTGACTCTGATGCCATTACTGTAGTGAAACCTTCTTGCCAAACATATATGGGCCATAACTGATAATGTCCATCCTACTCCTCCATTCCCAACTTCTGCTAATATGTAAATAGCAATGCCTATTGCCTAGTAGCTTGGTTCAAACTTACATCTGAGATATCCTACTTCAGTGTCTGTATATTTCTTCTTATGTCTATCTACATTGGTAAACTGACAGCTCTCTATCCTGACCTTCCATTTGCTACAGGTCATCAGCATCAGTGTGTTGTCTCCTAACCATTTATCTCTGCTTTATCTTAAAAGCTAATCCCCAACTACAAATTCTCCTATACTGGAAACATATCCCATGGCTATTTCACCAGATCTAGAGCTTACAAATGGCAAGAAGATCACATTATGTCCTTCCAATTCCCCCACATGAAGAGTGCTTATCCAGTGGGTGCTGAAGCTACTTCTTGGCCTATTTGAACACTCTGCTCATACCTTCTATTTCTTTGATTTCTATGATCACTCTCTGCTCCATTTCCCCTCTTCTCTTGCTATTTCTTTAGATATTTTTTCTTTGAAATGCAACAGTGAGTCTCTGACAACTCCTGCCCAATGTTCACTGTGTACATTGCAGGTACTTGAACAACCACACTTTTCTTCTTTATTCCAGAGACAGATTTTTGTTCCTGTCCTATACATCCAAATGAACCATTTCTCATTTGTTATTATAGACATGGTAAAACTCTCATTTTCTGAATTCTGTATTATTACACAAATGTCAGGACACAGTTAGCACACATCAGGCTGACAAAACATTTCTAACAAGTGCTGGTACTGTCATCCTAGGTGATGTCCTGAGCAGATTCAAGCTCTCAGCAGGGATGGACTACTCCCTTCACCAAAGGAACAGAGCATGGAAGGCAGTGAATTACCTAGAGCACCACGTGGCACCTCTATTGACCTGCATAGAACTAGCCTCTGTATCTTACATGCTCTACTAGTTGATCTTCCTCCTCCCTCAAACCATGTGTAAGTGATCATCGTGTTAAGTGTTTGTGTGTACTGAGGTGCATGGGTGAAACCTTCATTTGTGTTTAATTGTAATGTTTCTGTGATCAGAATAGACACCATTTTACACTATGGGATGCAAGTATATTTCCTTTCCCTCCTTTGATAGACTTTGTTAGAGTTAGTATCTAGATATTACCCAAAGCATCCTGCTTTTCCCAAGGTAGCTGAGTAGAAAAGTACACCTCTAGGCTTAAGGGTGCTAGGGTTAGTGTGTGTGTGTGATTGTAGGATCCGTCCACTGACTGGATTTAGCACCACCCTAATCCCAGTAGATTGACAACAGTAGAAAGTAGAAAAGGAAGCTCATGTCCAAACATTGGTCTCATTTGTTTGTTGCCTTTCCCTGCTATGGCTCGTTGCTCATCTGCTATGTACCCCCCAATCTGGGTGTGAGCTACTTATGGGCCAAAACATCTTCAGCCTGTGAAACTTCAAAGAACCTTTGCTATTTTACCTTTAGGTGTTCTGTGTTTTGTCTATGCAAGGAGAGAAAACTTCCCTTATGAAAGATGTCATGCTATTGTCCAAATTCTAATATTTCCAAAAAGTCCTTACTCTCTGTACAAGACCAATTTCTAAGCATGCTTGATAAAT
>NW_004524922.1:1001138-1001969 GCF_000260255.1 Octodon degus
AGGTAAAAATATCATTATCTCAACCAAAGTGACACTTACTGGCATTGGATGCAATCTCTCATCAAAAATATCCAGGGATCTATTTGCCTCTCTGTAAAAGAGAAAGTGCATGTAAGTGCAATCACAAACATCTTATTGAAATACCTCATAGGGGTAGAGGAGGATGGGGAAAAGGGCATACCATTCAGTACACCAGAGTGCCCAACTCTTCTTATGGAATTTGGGCTTAGGACTTGTTTTAATTTAGTGCATCAAGTAATGTGAAGGTTTGACTAACATAATCAGCTACAGGTGCCTCTAAAGGATGATTTTCTTCTATAGCCATTCTCATAAGACAACAGTGATGGGGAATGAAGTCTTGAAATGTATCAGTGTGAATGTGAGAAAGATTTCCAGGTTTTTTCTTGTTAATCATGTGAAGGAAGTTTAAAATTTAGCTGCCCTTGTAGAAGGAACCAGTATTTTGATAGAAGTACAGTATGCTATCTTAAAAGGTGTTTGGCTGTGTCTTTGGACCTCTACAGATTTCCCTGTCTCTTTTTCAGGAGGCTCATGATTTCAGAATGTTCTTGAAAATGGATGAAGACACTTTTTGATTTTTCACTCGTGGACACTTGTAATGCTGGTATAAAATTTAGGTAAGACTAACCTCTCCAAATGAATCAAGCATATGGTAGGAAATTACATCAGCAGTCAGTATGTTTCACTGTCACTTGCAGTTTTGCCTGAAAGCCAGTTTTTTGAAGACTGAGCTTGATGAAACAGGAAGGACTAGTGTTAATAAGTCTTAGACTTTGTTTCAAATATTCTAGATAAGTGAAAAAATCACGT
>NW_004524922.1:1022834-1023402 GCF_000260255.1 Octodon degus
GTTTATCTTTGATGTGTCCATTAGATTGACTTTCTGATCCACAATACAACCATTGTAGATATCTATCTACTATGCAAAGTGGTGATTTTGTTAGTGTGCCTACTTTCTACTGCTTGGAGCTGGTTGGCTTCATGAGAGAGGTTCCACTGCATGAGACTGGGGTCCTTCATGCTATAGTTTAGTACTTACTCCTGCTTGACTTCTCTCTTGTGGATTCCAAGGACCCACACTGTGGATCAAGCTCTTTATCAATTCTTAATATTCCCCAGTCTTTTTTCCAATGGGGGAGCATAGAGGTAATGCAAAGGCCTTGGTTTCTATCCCCAGCACTCTGCCAAGGGAAAGAGTGCAGTCTTCAATCAAAAACCAATTGTACGTTACAAATTTGTAAGATACAAATTTGTTTTACACACATTGATCCCTTCCCATCATTCACATGGTTCAAATCAAATATGTCATTTCTTCCCTGCAGTAGTTGCTTTCACACTAACATTCTTAGCATTTGTGCTGTATTCTTCTGACAGGTGGGTGAGGAAGGTAGCAGAAGGGAGGTGGCGAAATCCTAGGG
>NW_004524922.1:1024994-1025592 GCF_000260255.1 Octodon degus
TGTAATCGTCACATGTAATTTGATCTGACATTTGATAGATTTTATAGCAAACTGAAATGCAGTATTACTTTATCATGGTAACATGCCATTCAGGGTGATTCTAGACAAATAAAGAGTTTTATTAACTCATTGCTTCATTACTACCTTCCATCTTTCATTCATATATTCACTAGTAGTGGGATTCAAACTGAGGACCTTGTGCTTACCTGGCAGGTGTTATTCTACTGAGCTCCATCTTTGGCCCTTATGTGAATTTTCAATGTGTTTCCTTCATCAACATTAAACCGTTGTATGTCAGGTACTATGTATCAACTCGGCCTAACTTGGCAATGATTCTGAGTAAAAGTAAATCAAAGGCTTGTGGAATACTGTGCTCTTAGTTAACACTGGAGCATAGGTAGAAGCATCAGATTCATCTGCATCCAGTGTAGTTGATGGAGTAAAAGTTTAAATTTCAAGTTAGAAATATGAAGTTGTGTTTTTCTCTTAAAATAATCCCTAATGCCTGGACATATTTGGAAGATGACTGAGTTATGCAGGAGTTACAGCTGCCCTGATGTTAGCAGGAGGACAGGCTAAAGGAGATGGAGCATTGTGG
>NW_004524923.1:0-7004 GCF_000260255.1 Octodon degus
GCGCAGGGTAGCAGGAAGCTCTCTGCACACTCACCGGACCTGGGCTAGGACTGGGTCTGGGGGCTCCCAGAACTCGGCAGAAAATCCTACTCTGTGGGCGGGGTGGGGGAGGCACTGCGGAGTGGTGGAGGGCGGCCCAAGAGGCTGGGAGAGGGTCCAGCCCACTCTGCGCCTGGGCTGGGACTGGTACCGCCGGCACAGGGTAGCAGGAAGCTCTCCGCACACTCACCGGACCTGGGCTAGGACTGGGTCTATCCTAGTTGTTTTTAAGAAATCCTTTCTTACCTTTTCACTAGCTGCACCAGCATCTTCAAGATCTGAAACTCTTCTTTTTCACTCAAATTGTTTTGCAAGCTTGTGATTGAGATTTTAAGTTCCTCTACATCTGTTTGACTCTGCTTCCTGCGATCTCTTTCTTTCTTGTATTGCTCATTCAGGGAATCTGTAATTTTTTCTAATCTCCTCTATTTTTTTTTATCGATGTCTTCTTTAGAAGCAGTTAACAATTCTTTAACTACAGAGATTTTTTTCAGATCGAGTTTCCTCCCTATGTTTCTGTAGTTGATTCTTTACATCAGATGCTATTAATTTTGAAATTTCTTTATTTCAGAGGTTATTTCTGATCTGAGTTCCTCTATACCTTTCTGCAGTTGTTTCTTTATTTCAGATGCTATTGATTCAGAGATTTAAGCTGTGTGATTCCCAATTTGTTCTGTGCTAGTGTCCTGTGCACTTGTTCTGGATGGGCCTGGCGGTCTGAGATTGCATTTTGGTCCTTTTCATTGTCCTTTGTATAGTACTGTGTTCTGATCTTTGTTGTAGAGCTTTGGTGCAGTTATAACCTGATCACTTACTGAAATTCAGATGTGGATCTACAAAGTTTGAATTCATCCAGTTGTGCTTGGCTTGGGCTGGCTGCTGTGGTCAGCTCCTTCCTGCTGCAGCCCTTAGGAGTGAACCAGTTGTGCCCCTCTGGCAAGATGTTCTGCTCCTGGACTAACTGGGTGGTTCTATCCCTTATACTCTCTTCAGGGACTGTAGCTGCAGAGTTTCACCCCAGGCCTGTAGGCCGGGCCTGAGTTGAGTCTGAAGCGGACCAGGGGCAGTAGGGGAGAAGGGAAGCTCTCCCACACACTGTCAGGGCCCGGGCTAGGGCTGGATCTGGGGGTCCTGAGAATGCGGAAGTTCTCACTCACTGGGCTAGCTTTGGGGGTCTGCGGAGTGGTGGGGGGTGTCCCAAGGTTGTGGAAGAGGGTCTCACTCACTCTGCATGCCTGGGTTTGGACCAGACAGGTCCCATGGGTGCAGAGTAGCTGGAAGCTCTCCCATACACACATCAGGCCTGGGCTAGGGCTGGATTTCCACACTTCACTCTTTTATTTTTTTTGTGGAACCGGGGCTTGAACTCACGCCCTTATGTTTGCCAGGGAAGTACTTAATCCACTGAGCCATCCCTCACAGCCCATTTTTTAAAAAATTTACTTTATTTTTTATTTTATCTTGTGGGACTGGGGATTGAACTCAGTACCCTGCCCTTGCCAGGCAAGCACTTACTCTACTGAGCTATCTCCCCAGCCACACACTTCACTCTTGATGGTGTACATTCTGTAGGTTTGGGCACACATTCAGTGACATGGGCCTACTATTATACTAGTCTAAAAATGATCTGTGATTTCTCTATTTCTCCCTCTGTCCATCCAAATCCTTGGCGTCCACTGAGCTTTTTTCAAATTTCCATAGTTTTGCCTTCTCCAGAATGTCATATAGTTAGAACCATGCACTTTGCAGGCTTTTTGGATTAGATTTTCTGATTTAGAAGTATGAATTTGGCACTGCCTTGCTTCACTCCCTTGGAGAAGTCAGTGACTTCAGAAGAGCACCACTGCATAGGAGCTACAATCTTTGCTGCGTATAGCTCCAATCTTCACAATCAGCATAGAAGAAAGAGACAGGCTTGATGGACGCCACAGCTACTGCTCCTCCTCTGCTCTTCATTGTTTTCTGCTGCCAGTAACTGCTGTAATTTGCCCTATAGCCAGCAGAGTATGAACTAAAACCTCCACAAATAGGACTATTAAGAAATTTAAGATCACATACATGGTTCATCTGTACACTAGCTGCCAGTGCGGCTGCAGACATTCCAACTCTTAATCCTGACAATGGCCCTCGGGCTAGATTCCATGTTCTGGAAACTGAGCTGGAGGGACGCACCTTGGTACTGCCCTTCTCCTACTGACAGGTGTAGGAGAGCTTCGGGCTACCCTGCACCCCCAGGACCTCTCCAGACCAAGCCCAGGCAAACTGCCTGAGTGAGACCCTCTGCCGTGCCCTCAGGACCCCTCCAGCACTCTGGAGCTGCACCCCCAAGCCTGCTGAGTGAGAATTTCTTCCGTGCTCTTGGGAACCCCCAGATCTAGCCCAAGTCCAGGCACTGCAAGTGTGAGGAAGAGCTTCCCTTCTCCCCTGTGCCCCATTGTCCACCTCAGACCCAACCTAGCACTGACATATAGACCTAGTGTAAAACTCTGCAGCTATAGTCCCTGCAGAGAGAAAAGAGGACAAAATCAAACAGCTAATCCAGGAGCATAACATCTTGCCAGAGGAGCACAAAAGGTTCATTCCCAAGGGCGGCTGTAGCAGGAAGAAGCTGACCACAGCAGCCAGACCCAAGCCAGCCACAACTGGATGAATTCAAACTTTGTAGATCTGCACCTGAAAATCAGTAGGTGCTAAGGTTATAACTGCACCAAAGCTCTACAAGAAAGATCAGAGGGCAGTGATATACAAAATGACAAAGAGATGGAACAAAATGCAATCTCAGACCCCAGGCCCATCCAGAACAAGTGCACAGGACACTAGCACAGAACAAATTGGGAATCACACACCTAAAAGCAATGAATCAAAGGCTTCTGAAAGAAAGAAACAGCTGCAGAAAGGTACAGAGGAACTCCGATTGGAAATAAAAAAAGAAATCCCTGAATTAATAACATCTGCACTAAAGAATCAAATGCAGAAACATATGGAAGAAACCCAGTGCCCACCCAAAACAAGTGCGGAGGACACTAGCTCAGCTCAAATGCATGAATTAATAGCGTCAATAGTAAATAAACAACAGCAGAAAGTCATAGAGGAACTCAGAGCGGAATTCTTTTCTACTAGCTCAGCTCAAATGTATGAATTAATAGTGTCGATACTAAATAAGCAACAGCAGAAAGTTATAGAGGAACTGAGAGTGGAAATTATTTTCTGAAATAAAAAAAGAATTCTCAGAACTCATAGCATCAGAAGTAAAGAATCAACTACAGAAACATAGGGAGGAAACCCAATCTGAAAACAACACTGCAGTAAAAGAATGTATAACTGCTTCTAAAGAAGACATTGATAAAAACAAAATAGAGGAGATTAGAAAAAAGTACAGATTCCCTGAGTGAGCAATACAAGAAAGAAAGAGATCGCAGGAAGCAGAGTCAAACAGATATAGAGGAACTTAAAATCTCAATCACAAGCTTGCAAAACAATTTGAGTGAAAAAGAAGAGTTTCAGACCTTGAAGATGCTGGTGCAGTTAGTGAAAAGGTAAGAAAGGATCTCGTAAAAAAATAGGATAGAGAAAAAAAAATTAATCACCTCAAGACAATGCAAAGATGAACAATGTGAGACTATTAGGCAACAATGAGAAACAAGGAGTCAATACAAATCATATAAAAAGAAAACGATATCCACTATCACCACTTCTATTCAATAGACTTCTGGAAACATTAGCCAGAGCAGTTATAAAAGAGAAAGGAAAGGAATAAGGATATGAAAGGAAGAAGTTAAGTTCATCATTATTTGCAGATGATATACTCTACATAAAAGGCCACAAATGCTCCACCAAAATAATCCTATACTTAATAACCAAATTCAGTAGCAAAGAAGGATATAAAGTGAATACTCAAAAAATCAATAGCATCCTTGTACACCGATAACAATCAGATGCTGTGGACCATCTGACAAATGCAATTGCTGTATGTGGACAGCCCCAGCAGCTGCTGCAGGTGTTATGGCAAACTCTTCCACCACCAGTGTTCCAGGTGCTTCTCACTAAGCTCTCAACAATTAGAGAATTGTAAGTGCTCAGAGCTTGGCTGAAGATGATGTGGAATGAAAACAAATCTCAACATAATAACATATCAAAAAGATTTTAAGGGGGCCTGGCCTTAGCTCAGTCCTTTAAGTGGCTGCTTCCACAAAGCTGTCAGCATGAGGTTCCTGGAGTTCGAACCTCACAACTCTCCCGCGGGCCAAAAGTGCCCTGAAGGCATTCAAGGAAAAAAAAAAAAAAAAAAAACCTTATTCAAAAAGATTTTAAAAATTCTAAGCTCAGAAGTGGAACAACTGGGAGAATAAGGGCAAATAAGCTTATTAGTGGACTGTCCTACACTGAAATCTACCAAAGTTAATGTTTACTTTGTGTAGCTCTATTTGTCTGTTATTTATTTTTTCCCAGTAAAAAGTGTATTTTAATAGAGAGCTTTTCGTTTTATAAAAACACTATGTGTTGGGGCCAGGGAGATGGCTCAGCAAGATAAGTGCTTTCCTGGCAAGTTCAAGGGCCTGAGCTCAATCCCCAGTTCCACCAAACACAAAACAAAACCAAAAACAAAGCTATTGTGATGCAAAGCAGCATGGTGCTGACCAAAAGAAGATCCAAAGATCAAGGGAACAGAAGAGAAGATGAAGAAACAACTACAAATATACTTAACTACCTTATCTTTGACAAAGGAGCCTAACACCTTCACTGGAAGAAAGATAAGCTTCTTTTCTTTTTTTAATGTATTTGTTTTTGAGATTTTTTTTTTCTTTTTTTCAGAACCAGGGATTGAACTCAGGCCCTTGCGCTTGCCAGACAAGCACTTACTCTACTGAGCCATCTCCCCGACTTTTTAATGTATTTGATACAGGGTCTCACTACGCAGCTTGGACTGATAGTGATCCTCCTGTTTTCAGCCTCCCCAGTGCTGGGATTACAGGCATGCACCACCATGCCCAGTCGGGGATCGAACCCCGGGTCTCTGCACTTGCCTAAGCAGGCACTTTGTCCCCTGAGCTATCTCGCCAGCCCTGATAGCTTCTTTTATTAGTGGTACTAGGAAAAGTGGCTTTCCATGTGCTGAAAATTAAGCCTAGACCCGTATCTCTCACCATGCACTAAATTAAAATCAAAATGGATCAAAGCTCTAAATACTATGACAGAAACTCATAATGTACTGGAAGAAAAAAATATGTAAAACTCTTGATGACACAGGTGTAGGCAAATGCTTTATGAACAAAACCCCAATTGCACAGGGAATTGAAAAAATTCAACTGTCATCACATCATATTAAATAAATTTTGCCCAATAAAAGAAAGCCCCAACAGAGTGAAGAGACAACTTATGAAATGGGGAAACATTTTACCAGCTACTCCTCAAAGTACTGATATCTAGAATATATAAAGAGCTCAAAAACCTCAGACCCTCCATATTTAAAGACTAAACCCAAGAATTTGCATCCAAAATGAACACTTCTGTTATTGTTTGTCCCCTCAGATCTTCAGCAGGTAAAGCCTATTCAAAGTTGGTAGGATCTAGAGTGTGTGAAACTGGGATCGATTTGTGGTGCAGTGCTAGGCTCAAGGGCACTAGGACGCAGCAAATTCCCAGTTTCAACAAAAAGTGATAGATAGATAGATAGATAGATAGATAGATAGATAGATAGACAGATTCAGTTTGTGAGTGCTACAAACTAAGTAACCTGGATAAAATACAAAAGATAGAAAAGTTTGTTGTCATCCCTCGCTTGCTTTGCTACCTTCTGCCTGCTTTGAACTACTGCTCCTCTGAGATGCCTGTCTGCCATCCCACCATGCCTGAGCCAGTTGATGATGGACTGAAACCTCTACAAACTGTAAGCTAAATAAACCTTTCCTCTTTTAACTTTGAGTATCGGGTATTTTATACTAGCAATGAGAAAAGTAACTAAGACAACTACTCAGATGAAGAATTACAAACAACAAATATACAAAAACATGTTCAATATCACTGGACGCTTGAGAAATGCAAAGTAAAATAACACTGAGATTCCATCTCACTCCAGAAAGAAAGACTATCATTAAGAAATCAACCATTAAAAAAAGAAAAAGAAAAAAGAAATCAACCAGTAACGAATGCTGATATGGCTGTGGGGGAAAAGGAGCTGTTCTCCATTGCTTATAGGATACAACCTACATCCTATAAGCTAGGATACAACCAATATGGAAACTGATACAACCAGTATGGAAATGAGTATGGAGAATCCTCAATAAACTAAAGCTAGAGGTTCCATTTGACCCAGCTCTTCTCCTTGGTATCTTTCTGAAAGAGTGAAAAGCATCTTTTCATCTTTGCATCATACCAAAGTGGTTCACGCACATCCATGTTTACAGCAGCACAACTTGTAACAGGTAAATCTTAGATAAATAAACGTCCCCAATGCTCAATTACTTTTATCACTGCCGAGAAAAAATACCTAACACCCAAGGTTAAAGGAGGAATGTGCTTATAGTTCACAGTTTGTAAAGATTTCAGTTCATGTTGGCTGGCTCCACGGCAGGGTGGGATGAGAGAGGGCCACTGCACAGCAGGCAGGCAGACAGCAGCAAGCGGCAAGCAGCAAGCAACAAGGGAAGCAGCAGCGGCAGCCTGCTACTCCCTTGTATCCCTACTGGCCCTGGTGGGCCTTCCCATGACGCACACCCAGAAATGTGCCAAACCAATCAGTGGACTAATTTAGTAATCACATACCCTGAATACCAGCACCACACACTCTAATCCAGCAAGTTTGGAAACTCACCTCCTATGGCTGCATGAAGCTTTCAGGGGCTATCTAGACACAAGCCATACTAAATGCCCATGAACACATAAAGAAAATACAGTTATTATATACAGTGGAGTACCACGCCGTCACAAAGGAGGATAAACTTGTGACATTTTTAGGTAAACTGATG
>NW_004524923.1:18883-19526 GCF_000260255.1 Octodon degus
GTGTGCTAACTCAGCAAAATATTCTAAAACAGTCCAGTATTCCATAATAGTATTGGGTCTTCCACTTCACTGGCAATGTCAAAAATTGTTGACCTGAGTTCCCTACAGCTCAACATAACAGCATGGCTTTCTCCTTATACTTTATTTTTATACTTTTTTGCTAGATGGTTAAGACCAAGATAAAGCAATACCTATGCAACAAGAGTTGTAGCTTTTGGGTCTGATAAGGTCAGTGAAATCCCCACAGGATTTTTCCTGAGATCCTGTACCTCAGATTGTATATCCTTTGTGAGTGTCAGCCATGTGGATGAGTCACGGCCATTGCTTGGCCAATGTGCTCTCTGTGAAAGTCTGAGAGAATATTTTTTCTCCATGTGACTCTCCTTAGGCACATGCTACATCATCGATCACTTTCCTCTTTGGCTCCATAATCTCCTTGATCAGAAAATTTGGGACACTACTGAGTTACATGACATTACAGTACAAGTTTTCCTATGTCCTGAGTCTTTTTTTTTTTTTTTCCAGAAAAGGATATTTTTTTTATTCAAGTAACTGCAAATAGGAAACCAGAGGGGGAGCCCCAGGCTGGGACAAATAATGGCCATCCTCCCCAACAGAACAGGGGGAGCTAGTGGCCCCTACA
>NW_004524923.1:21566-28178 GCF_000260255.1 Octodon degus
AAGACCAGAATGACAGGCACTCCAACCATGAAACTACTATTACAGATTACCATCTTCAGTGCAGTTGCTTAGTTCACAGGTATCAGTATATATAGTTAGTGAGGGTGAGAATCTTTTCAATTAACTGCTAGATTCAAAAATCTTCTGGAGATTCTCAGGATCATTGCCTTGCCCATCTTCTACATATAACTGTATGGCCTGTCCCTGTCATGTTTCCTAGCTCTTCTCCTTTCCCTCTCTTAATTAGTTAGTCCTTGAGTTCTTGCTTTCCTTTTACTTGTATTATACCTTTCTATTTGTATTTCTTCTTTTGAGTTTTATACTAGGGAAACTATATGATATTTATACATGTGGGTCTGGTTTATTTCTCTTATGAGTATATCTTCAAGTGGCATCCACTTCAATATAAAGGCTTAGAGTTTATCGTTCTTTATTGCTGAATAATACTCTGGTGAATAAAAATGCCACAACTTTTTCATCCATTCCTCAGATGGGGGGCATCTTGGTTGTTTCCAAGATTTGGCTATCACAGATTGTGCTGCTATAAACATAGACACACATATATCCCTATGATAGGATGTTTTCAGATCCTCCAGGAAAATTCCCAGTAGAGGAATAGCTGGTTTAAATGAGATTTCCAGTCCAACTTTTCTAAGGAGTCTCTACACTGATTTCCGTAATGGTTGCACCAATCTACATTCCCACCAGCAATGGGGAGAATATTTATTTATTTATTTATTTATTTATTTATTGTCTTTTTGACCCAGGTCTCACTATGTAGTACAGGCTGGCCTTGAGCTCACTTTGTAGCCCAGGCTGGTCTTGAACTCCAACTCTCCTCCTGCTTCAGCCTCCCAAGTGCTGGGAAGATAGGTGTGCATCACCACCCCCAGTATAAAATTACTTAAAAAAGAAAAACTGAGTACAGAAAGGACCTTCAGGGTTGACCGGGGTGTTGTTGCCCATGGGGTGTTGTCCATGAAGCTGTTGTCATCATGAACTCTCTCTCTCTCTCTCTCTCTCTCTCTCTCTCTCTCTCTCTCTCTCTCTCTTTCTCTTCTATTTTGTCTTTTTTTTTTGCAACAGTATCTCCCTATGCAATTTAGGCTGGCTTTGAGCTCACTTTGTAGCTAAGGCTGGTCTTGAAGTCACAACAATTCTCCTGCCTCAGACTCTCAAGTGCTAGAATTATAGATGTGCACCACCACACCCAGCTTACAAGAAACTGAATACATTATAAAAATTTTTTCTATGCCTTTACACAGTCTTCAATATAAATTTCAATTCAATATGAATTGAAATTTTTTCAATTGTTACTTTTTATTAGAACATTTCTGGGTTTTTTTCAGTTCCGGGGATTGAACTCAGGACCTTGCAATTTCCAGGCAAGTGCTTATTCTACTGAGCTGTCTCTCTGGCCCATGTTTGAAGTATATAGTGATTTTATTCCCCATGAGAAGTTGGCCCATGTACATAACACATCTTAATTCTTAAAAAAACAAAAGAATAATTCTCCTTTATGGGCCTGAGGAGACAGCTCAGTGGCAGAAGCAGCTGCCTGGCAAGTGCAAGGTCCTGGAGTTTGATCCCTGGTACAGAATGAAAGAGAAATAAAGAGAGAGAGAGAGAGAGAGAGAGAGAGAGAGAGAGAGAGAGAGAGAGAGAGAGAGAGGAAATAGAAAGGAAAGAAGGGAGGAAGGGAAAGAGAGAACACTGAATTCTTTTTTCATCCCTTTCCTCTCCCTTCCTCTTCTTTTCCCTTATCCTTGATCCCATTCCCTTTTGCAAAAGATCTAGCTTCAGACTTCCTATTATTTATCTTTTAGTTTGCCCATCATTTATATTTTGGATGTTTCATATAAGGGCAACCATATAATATTTAAGCTTACATGTGTTGGACATGTTTCACTTAATGTCATGGTCTCAAGGTACATCCATTTTTCCAGAAATGATTCAAGTTTATTCTTTTTGATGACATTATAGTACTCCATTGTATATAAATGCCACACATTCTTTATCCATTCATGTGTTGATAAACATTGTGGGCTGCTGTCAAGATTCACTATTATGAGCCATGCTGGTATCAATATAGGTATGTATACATTCCTATAATATGATGTCTTCAATTTTTTCAGGAAGATGCCCAAAGTTGGTATAGCTGGGTCAAATTGCATTTCTGGTCTTAGTTCCAGTTCCTTGCGGTCTCTCGGTACCAATATCCATAGCGGTGGTAGTAGTTTATATTCCTCCAACAATGTACAGTAGAAGTGGTCCTTTCCCTCCACAACCTCACCAGCATTTGTTATTTTTTGAGTCTTTGTTATAGCCATTTTTTCTTGCAGTAAAATGAAATCTCAGGGTTGTTTCAGTTTACATTTCTCTGATGGCCAGAGATGTTGAACATTTTTTCCTGTATCTTTTAACCATTTGTACTTCTTCCTCTGAAAAGTGCCTCTTTATTTCAGTTGCTCTTTTTTAACTTAGGGATCTAATTTTTCATTTTGTTTTTTTTTAAATAATGTTATTGAGAAACAACTAGCAATGAAACAGATTCAAAGCCAATCAGCAGAATACTTTCAATAATAAATACATTTCACATTGTTGTCTCAGTGGTTATTCATTGTACAAGATGCAGACATGACATCCTGTCCACAAACACTATTAGACCAAATTTTCTTATTCATTTAATTAAGAGAATGTAGCTGTATATCTATCCTATTTTGAATATACAGAGACAAAATGGTCATTCATTCATATCCCCGTTTTTTAGTTTTGTCAGAGAAGGGTATTCTATTTTCATTTAAATATTGTAGGTGCGTGAATTTGGCAAAATAATCCAATACAGTCCAGTAGTCCGTAATAGTAGTGGGTTATCAGCAGGACTGGCAATGTCACAAGTTGCTGACCTGAGCCCTTTACAGCCCAGCATACCAACATGGCTTCACACCTTATACCATGTTTTTATACCTTTCTGCTAGATGGTTAAGACCAAGATAAAGCAAGACCTTTATAATAAGAAATGCAACGTTTGCATCTGATAAGGTCAGTCAAGTCCCCTCAGGATTTATCCTGAAACCCTGTACCACACTTTGCAGATCCTTTGTCAGTGTCAGCTATGGGGATGAGTCACAGCTGTTGCTTGACCAATTTGCTCTCAGTGAGAGACTGAGAGCAATGTTTTCTCTCCTTGGGACTCTCATTAGGCACACTCCACATCATCCATCACATTCCTCTGTGGCCTCATAATCTCCTTGATGAGAAAATTTAGGACACAACTGAGTTATATGATGTTACAGTGTAGGTTTTGCTATGTCCTGAGTCGTCACTGACCATTAAGGGCTAGGGCCACAATGTTGGCTGACCTTGAAGCCCTTCTTTTTATCTAATTTTTTGGTCTCCAAGCTTAGGTTGTTAACCTTCCAGAAGAGAAGCTTATTTTTACCTTACAACATATGCAGTTAGCTTTAACCTAACTATCTGTTTGAATATCAAACATCTTAGGCATAACATGAAACAGATATTTTCCATCAAGTATTGATATGCTAAACTTTAAGTCCCTACAGAATATGAAGAAAAATATTAAAAAATTAAAAATTAAAAATATGAATAAGCAATTACATATTTTTGCACAGTAATTTAGAAATCTAACCATATACAACACTGTAATAGGACAATCGTATGACTTTTTTCTCTCAATTTTTTGTTTATTACCTTTTTTTTTAAACAAACATTTACTTGAGAGACAGTGTAGCAGTAATTGGTATGTCATGACAAGCAGTATGTATTTAGAAGTCCAGAATGACAGGCATTCCAAGCATGACCCTATTATTACACATTGCTATCTTTAGTGCAGTTGTTTAGTTCCCAGGTATCAGCATATATAGTTAGTCAGGGTGAGAATGCTACCAATTAACTGCTAGTTTCTCCTGCTGATGTTTCTCAGGACCATTACCTTACCCATCTTGTGGATAGAAATGTATGGCTTTGCCCCTTTTATGTTTCCTAGCTTTTCTCCTTGCCCTCTCTTCATTGTCTATTCTGTAAGTTCTCGCTTTTGTTTTAATAGTGTTATACCTTTCTATTAGTATTTCTTCTTTTAAGTTCTTATACTAGGGAGACTATACAATATTTACACATGTAGGTCTGGTTTATTTCATTTAGGAGTATATCTTCAAGTGGCATCCACTTCAATATAAATACTTCGAATTTATCATTCTTTATAGCTACGTAATCCTCCATTGTATAAAAATACCACATCCTTTTCATCCATTCCTCAGGTGACGGGCATTTTGGTTGTTTCCAAGATTTGGCTATCACAAATTGTGCTGCTATTAACATAGGTGCACATATATCACTATGATATGATACGATGGTTTCAGATGCTCCGGGAAATTACCCAGTATTGGGATAGCTGGCTTGAATGGGATTTCCAGCACTAAATTTTTAAGGAGTCTCCACACTGATTTGCATAATGGTTGCACCAGTCTACATTCCCACCAACAGTGGAGATGGGTTCCTTTTTCCCCACAGCCTCTCCAACATTTGTTGTTAGTCAATGAGTTTATGCTAGCCATTCTTTCTGGGGTGAGATGGTACCTCAGTGTTGTTTTAATTTGCCTTTCACGGATCTCTAGTGATGTGTACCATTTTTTCATATATTTATTCGCTATTTTAATTTCGTCCTCTGGGAAGTATGTGTTCATCTCCGATGCCCATTTCTGGATTGGTTCTTTAAATTTTGGGGCCCTAATGGTTTTTAGTTCTTTATAAATCCTAGAGAGCTGACCTTTATCTGAGTGCCTTTTAGTTAGGATTTTTTCCAAATTTGTGGGTTCTCTTTTCATCTTGTCAGTAATTTTTTTTGATGTGCAGAAACTTCTCAATAAGAGGAGGTCCCATTTGTTAATTCTTTCAAGTGGTACCTGTACAGTTTGATTTTTTTCTTCATAAACTGCTTATGAACTCTCTCTAGAGTTCCTCTTATTTTCTCTTCCAGGAGTTCAGGGTTTCTGAACTTTAATGTTTTAATGTTTAGATCTTTAATGCATTTTGACTTTAGTTTAGTGCATGATAGTAGAACCTGGGTCAACTTTTAGTTTTCGGCATGTAGAGAGCCAGTTTTTCCAGCACCATTTGTTAGAGAGGCTATCTTTCTTCCAGTGAGCTTGTTTGGCTCCTTTGTCAAAGATAAGGTGGCTGAGTGTGTTTGTAGTTGCTTCTTCATCTTGTAATCTATTCCATTGATCCTCAAGTGTATTTTTGGTCAAAAAAATATTGATTTTATCACAGTAGCTGTGTAGTATAATTTCAAGTCAGGAATTGTAATGACTCCTGCCTTGTCTTTCTTGTCCAGGATTGCCTTTGCTATTCTAGGTCTTTACTGGTTCCAAATAAATTTTAGGAATGATTTCTCTGGGTCTGTGAGATATGTTGCTGAAATTTTGGTAGGAATTCCATTAAATCTGTATAATAATTTTGGGTGTATGGCCATGTTCACATGTTCTTCTTATCCATGAATAGCAAATATCTTTTCATTTTCTGAAATCCTCTACAATTTCTTTTTTCAGAGTACTGTAATTTTCATTGACAAGATCTTTCACTTCTTTAGTTAGGTTAATTCCAAAGTATTTTATTTTCCACAGTGATATTGTAAAAGGTATTGTGTCTCTAATTTACCTCTCAGTGTGTTTGTTATCTGTGCAGAGGAATGCTATTGACTTTTGGGTATTGACTTTGTATCCTGCTATGCTACTGAATTTGTGTATCAATTCTAGAAGCTTCTTGGTGGAGTTTTTTGGGTCTTCCAATTAAAGTATTATGCCTTCTGCAAATAATGATAATTTAATTTCTTCTTTACCTAATCTTATTGTTTTATTTTCTCTCTTGTCTAATGGCTCTAGCTAATCATTCCAGAACTATATTGAATAGGAGTGGTGATAGAGGACATCCTTGTCTTGTACCAGATCCGAGAGTAAAAGATTTCAGTTTTTCCCCATTTAGAATTATGCTAGCCATTGGGTTGTCATAGATGGCTTTTATCTGATTGAGGTAGAGGCCTTCTATTCCAATTTTCTGTAGGACTTTGAACATGAATGAGTGTTGGACTTTGTCAAAAGCCTTTTCTGCATCAATTTAGCTGATCCTGTGATTTTTCTATTCGCTGCATTGATATAGTGTATTACATTTACAGATTTGCTTATATTGAACCATATTTGCATCCCTGGGATGAACCCTACCTTGTAATGGTGTATAATCTTCTGCATGATGTGCTAGAATTTTATTGAGGATTTTTGCATTTATGTTTATGAAGGAGATTGGCCTGTAGTTCTCTTTTTAGTTACATCTTTCCCTGGTTTTTGTATCCATATAATACTTGCCTCCAGGAATGATTTTGAGAGGCCTGCTTCCTTTTCAATTTCACTGAAGAGTTTGAGGAATATAGGGAATTATATCTTACATAAATTTCTTGTAGAATTCAGCTGTGAATCCATCAGAACCTGGCCTTTTCTTTGTCAGTAGGTTTTTTAGTACATTTTGTAGTTCATTTGCTGTTATTGGGTTATTGAGAGGTCTTATATCTTCTTGATTCAGTTTTGCTAATTTGTACCTTTC
>NW_004524923.1:28278-94019 GCF_000260255.1 Octodon degus
TTTCATTCCTTATTGCTTGTATTTGAATTTTTTCTTTCCTCTGTTTGATGAGGTTAGCTAGGGGCTTATCAATTTTATTTAATCTTTCAAAGAACCACATTTTCGATTCGTTACTTCTTTAAACTGTTTTCTTCATCTCAATTGCATTAATTTCTGCTCTAACCTTTATGATTTCTTCCCATTTTGGGGCTCTGAGTTTGGTTTACTCTTCCTTTTCTAGATGTTGGAGGTGCAATATTAGTGTGTTTATTTGTTCCCATTCTTTTTTCCTAATGTGTGAGTTCACAGCTATAAATTTCCCTCAGAACTGCTTGCATCACATCCCATTAATTCTGATAAGTTGTGCTTGAATTTTCATTGAATTGTAGATAATGTTGAATTTCTTGTTTAATTTCATCTGTAACCCATTGGTTGCTGGGTAGGGTGTTGTTTAATTTCCATGTATTTATGTGGTTTTTCTGGTTTCTTTTGTCTTTTATTTCCAGTTTCATTGCACTGTGGTCAGATAATATGCATGGGATAATTTCTGTTTTCTTGCATACACTTAAGCATGACCTATGGACCAGTATATGGTCTATTTTAGAAAATCACCCCATGTGCAGCTGAAAAAAAATGCATATTCAGCTGTGGCTGGGTGGAATGCTGTATATGTCCACTAAGTCCATTTGTTCCAAGCTCTACTTCAATTGTGCTACTTCTTCGCTAATTTTTTGTCTGCTTGACCTATCTTTTTGGGATAAGGGGGTGTTAAGGTCTTCTGCTGAGATTGTGGTATTGGATATTAGATTTTTCATGTCCATTAAGATTTGTCTCATGTAGTTGGGTGCTCCCGTGTTTGGTGCATATGTATATATTTATTAGTGTTACCTCTTCCTCTTGAATTTTTCTCCTAACTAGTTTATAGTGGCCTCCTTTATTTCATGTGATCATTCTTGTTTTGAAGTTGAGACTGTCTGCAAAAAGGATTGCTACCCCTGATTTTTTCTGAGGTCCTGGGGTGTGTAGTATTTTTTTCCCACCTCTGACTTTCAGTCTATGAATTTCTTTATGACTTAAGTATGTTTCTTGTATACAGAAGATTGTTGGATTTTGTTTCCTAACCCATTGTGCCAGTCTATTTCTTTTAATTGGTGAATTGAGTCCATTTACATTGATGGTTATAATTGAGATGTACTGATTTACGATCAACATGTTATTTACCTGCTGTTGTTTATTCCTTTTTCTCCTGTGTTCTTTTGCCCTATTTAGTGGGTTCCTTCTGTTCTCATTCATGGAGTTCTGATTATTTTTGTCCCTCTCTAGAACATTTTCTGGTAGTCTTTGTAGTGTTGGGTTTGTCATTATGAAATTCTTTAATTGTTCTTTGTCATGGAAGTATTTCACTTCTCCATCAAATTTGAAAGAGAATTTTGCAGGGTTTAGTAGTCTGGGCTGAAATTTGTTTTCATAGAGGACTTAAAGTACTCTGCTCCATGCCTTTCTTGACTTCATGGTTTGTGAAAAGAAGTCTGCCATTATTCTGATGTGTTTTCCTTTAAATGTGATCTGTTTCTTTTTTCTAGTGGCTTTCAATATATAATTCTTGTGCTGGATTTCTGGGATCTTGACTATTATATATCTTGGTATGTTTTTAATTGAGGTGAAGTTATTTGAAGTTCTGTATGCTTTGCTTAACTGAATGTCAGACTGTTTCCTCATATTTGGGAAATTTTCTGCTATTACTTCTGCCCATATTCTTTTGGTTTCATTTGTATTGACTCCTTCTTTCTCATTGATTGCTATTAGTCTCACATTGTTCATCTTTGCATCGTCTTGCAGGCGATTAATTATTTTTTCCTGCATCCTTGTTGTTTTTAGGAGATCCTTTCTTACCTTTTCACTAGCTGCACCAGCTTCTTCAAGATCTAAGAGTCTGTCTTCATTTTCACTCAAATGGTTTTGCAAGCTTGTGATTGAGATTTTAAGGTCCTCTATATCTCTTTGTCTCTGCTTCATGTGATCTATTTCTTTCCTGTATTGGTCATTCAAGGAATCTGTCGCTTTTCTAATCTCCTCTATTTTTTATCAGTGTCTTCTTGAGAAGTAGTTATTAATTCTTTTACTTCAGAGATTATTTCTGATCTGCCTCTATATGTTTCTGCATTTGATTCTTTACTTCAGACGTTATTAACTCATATTTCTTTTTTGTTTCAGAGATTAATTCTGATTTGAGTTCTTCTATATCTTTCTGGTGTTGTTTCTTTACTTCAGACGCTGTTAATTCAGACATTTCAGGTGTGCTAGTGTCCTCTGCACTTGTTCTGGGTGGACTCTGGAGCTGAGATTGCATTTTGTTCCTTCTCCTTGTCATTTTGTATAGCACAGTCCTCTGACCTTTGGTATAGAGCTTTGGTGCAGTTATAACCTTAGCACCTACTAAAATTCGTGTGCAGATCTACTAAGTTTGAGTTCTTCCAGTTGTGTCTGGCTACTGTGCTCAGCTCCTTCCTGCTGCATCAGGAAGTGAACATGGAGGTGAACATGTTGTGCCCCTCTCGCAAGATGTTCTTCTCCTGGATTAGCTGGGTGGTTTTGGCCCCTAGTCTCTCTTCAGGGATTTCAGCTGCAAAGTTTCATACCAGGCCTGTATGCCTGGTCTGGGCTACATCAGGAGGGGTACAGGGGGCACAGGAGAGTGCAGAATCTTTCCCACACACTCACCAGGCCTGGGCTTGGATGGATCTAGAGCTGTGGGGTGGTCCTGAGAGTGCAGCAAAAGGTCTCACTCACGTGGGAGACTGGCCTTGATCAGGAGAGGTCCAGCAGGTGTAGGGGAATGCAGAAGCTCTCCCACACACTCACATGGCCTGGGCTTGTGTGGGCCTGGAGGGGTCCCAAGAGCACTGCCAAAGTTCTCACCCACAAGGCGGGCTTGGGCTGGCTCTGGAGGGGTGGAGGGGTCCCGAGAGTGCAGCAAAAGATCCCATTCATGCAGGGGCCTGGGCTTGGTCCAGAGAGGTCAAGCAGGTGCAGGGGAGCACAGAGGTTCTCCAACACACTCACAGGGCCTGGACTTGGGCAGGTCTGGAGGGGTCCCAAGAGCGTGGCGCAAGTTCTCACTCACAAGGCAGTCTTGGGCTGGCTCTCTGGTTTTCTGGTTTTTGACACTGGATCTCACTATGTAGCTCTGGCTGGCCTTGAACTCACAACAATCCTCTTGCCTCAACTTACCAAGTGCTAGAGATTTAGTTGGAATTCTTTATGCCTGCATTCTAGCCTATCAATATGCCATAATTTATTTGTCTATTTCTAGTGTTGGATATTTAGATTGCTTTCAAAGTCTCACTATCTTACACACCACTGTAATATCCTTTTAGTGAATCTTTGTTTATATTTTCTGATGGTCTTCCTTTGATAAGATTTCAAGAAGTGATCTAGGTTGAAAGAAGAGGTTTTTAATAATTAGCCTCCCAGGGGCCGGGGAGATGGCTCAGTAGAATAAGTGCTTCCCTGGCAATGGTAAGGGCCTGAGTTCAATCCCTGGTTCTGAAAAAAAATAAATTAGCCTCCAGAAAGAATGCACCAAATGCTTCCAGGTTGTGAGAGACTTACTTTTCGGTATAGTTGCAAACCCAAAAATGATCATTTTTGCTAAGTTTTTAGGTGAAAATGGTTATGCTATTTGACCCTTTTAGTGATTACTAGTGAGACTGAATATTCTTCTGTATGTTATTGGAATGTCTGATTCATGCAAGAACCAATAATTTCAAACTTATTTTCTGTTCCTAAATTATCCTTGATTTTCTGTAGACATTTGTCTTTTTCTAGGATGTTTTAAATAAATCTTTGTGTATTAATGAATCTGTGTACTTGTTAGTTTGAAAATATATTCTCCAATTTATTTCCATTTTACTGTTTTTTTGCATGTTGAATTTTAAAATTGCAATGCAATCTATTAATCCTTTTCTTTATGGTTTCTGTCTTGATGCTAGGATCAGGAACAGCTTGGTTTCTCATCATGAGATCAAATCAGTATTCATGTGTAATTTTTTCAGGTATTAAAATTCTGTCTCTTTATAGTTAGCTATATTTAACATACACCTGGAAATTGCTTGGGTGAAAGTAAAGCACATAAATTGATATTCCCCAATTATGAAAGCCAATTAGCCTAGCAGTATTTATTGAGCAATCCACCATTTCCCCACTGATATAAAGTGCTAACTTTCACATGAATTACATTTTTAAGGGGGTGAATGTTTTGATCGTTCATGGCTACATTTTGATGACCTCCATTTGAAACTGTTTGAAGCCTTCCATCACCCATTCATTTACTATTTGCTGAAGGCAACAGTGATGTACAATACCTTAGAGCAATAAAAGATCCAGTCTCACTGCTCACCATGCAGGGGAAATGGCAGAAGGGCAACAGAAAACAACATGATCAAGAGATAATGAAGGAAGCACAGGGAGAGCATGCCTCCTCTTGCTACTAGTGCCATGCAGGCTTGGGCAGAGTGTCCTGGGAGCGTAGCCAGGCACAGAGAGCAAGGAATGAAAGAATGGGCTGTTGTCCTGTCCAGCCCAGCCCCAGGGAGAAGGTGAGAGAGCTGTGCAAGAGGCTGGATTGGGAGGCAGCAGAGGTCCCCAGGTTAGGTAAATTCTGTTTTAATATTACAAATGAAATGAATACAAATTAAGTGAGGTGCTTTTTTAATGATACAGAGTCTCTCTACATACTTCTGACTCCTAGTGATCCTCCTGTCTCAGCCTCCCAAGCACTGGGATTACAGGCATGTGCCACCATGCCCGGTTTCGATGTAGGCATGGAACACCTGGGATTGCAGGGCCTGCATGCCATGGGGTACGGGAGATGGAATTTGGGTCCTAGCATTTGCCAGGCAGGCACTTATGTTGCCCAGTTATCTCACCAGCAGCTCGATTTGCCATTTTTGCTCAGTCCCATTGGTAGCGAGTGATAATATGATGTACTGATGGGGGAATGCAGAAACAAGCACTCTGAAACATTGTTGATGGTGTCCAATAGCTATTTTCTCTTTGGAGGGCACTTTGGCAACAGCTATCACACTTAAATAGCGTGAACTACTATCATTTCTTTTTTTTTTAAGATAGGTGTAAATATGCAGTTTTTGCATGCGTGGGACAGGGTATGAATGAAGGCAGGAGACAGGAAAAGGAATGTTGTGGGACTGTCCTGCTTCAAGGTTGTATATGGTTAGATTTCTGGACTTATGTGTAAACATAAGAATTATATAGTTCTTTATGCATATTTTAAAAATGTATTCTAATTTTAAAATGTCTTCTATCATATTGTGTAGGGACTTAAAGTTCAACATACCAATACTTGATGAAAAATACCTGTTCCATATTATGCCTAAGATGTTTGATAATCAGACAGTGAGGTTAAGCTTAACAGCCTAGGTTGTATGGTAATAACAATAAGCTTGTCTTCTGGATGGTTCACAACCTAAGTTTGCAGACCAAAATTAGAGAAAAAGGAGGGCCGCAAGGAAAGCCAACATTTTGGCCCTAGCCTTCCAAGGTCACTTAAGACTCAGGACATATGAGATCTTGTACTGTAATGTCATGTAACTCGGTAGTGTCCCAAATTTTCTGATCAAGGAGATTATGGGGCCAAAGAGGAAAGTGGTCGATGATGTAGCATGTGCCTATGGAGAGTCACATGGGGAGAAAACATTCTCTCAGGCTTTCACAGAGTGCACATTGGCCAAGCAATGGCTGTGACTCATCCACATGGGTGACACTGACAAAGGATCTACAATCTGAGGTACAGGATCTCAGGATAAATCCTGCGGGGATTTCACTGACCTTATCAGACCCAAAAGCTACAACTCTTGTTGCATAGGTCTTGCTTTATCTTGGTCTTAACCATCCAGCAGAAAAGTATAAAAATGAAATATAAGAAGTAAAGCCATGGTGTTATGTTGAGCTGTCGGGGACTCAGGTCAACAATTTCTGACACTGCCAGTCAAGCAGAAGACCCAATACTATTATGAACTACTGGACTCTTTTAGAATATTTTGCTGAGTTAACATACCTATAATATTCAAATGATGGAACTAAACAAAAAAGGGGATATATAAATGAGTGTACATTTTGTATCTGTGTATTCAAAATGGTTAGGATAGATATATAGCTACATTCTCTTAATGAACAGAGGGAATTGTTCTAATGGTGTTTGTAAATAGGATATCATGTCTGCTTCTTGTACAGCAAATAACCACTAGGAAGAGAGTATGCAATGTGTTAATTATTGAAACTGTCCTACCAATTTGGTTTAAAACTGTCTCATTGCTATTTATCTCTCAATAAAGTTATGGAAAAGAAAAAAATAAATAAAATAAGTGATTACTTCTGAAGAGGAGAATCAGGTTGCAGGGGAAAAAGGATGGGATGGAGACTTTCATGAGGGGGTTGAAATAGGTAGTTCATTCTTTCTTTTCTGGTGCTGGGGATCCAACCTAGGGCCTTGAACATGGTAGGTAAAGGTCCTACCATTGAGCTACACCTCCAGCCCCAGCTTTCACTCTGAAAACAATTCTAGCTGGGTGTGGTGGCACACTCCTGTGATCTCAACACTTGGGAGGTTGAGGCAGGAAGATTGCTATGAGCTTGAGGTTGAAGCCAGCCTGGGCTACATTGCAAGTTGAAGCCAGCCTGAACTACATAGTGAGAATTTGTTTTAAAACAAACAAACAAACAAACAAACAAACAACAACAACAAAAGAAACCCTCAGAAAACAAAAGAACACCTAGGACAGTTTCCTTCCTTCTTTTTGAAATGAAATATTTTATTTTTTAAAATAATTTTATGAGAAACAAATAGCAATGAGACAATTTCAAAACTAATTAATAGGACAGTTTCAATAATTAATACATTGCATATTGTTATCTTCTTAGTGGTTATTCATAGTACAAGATGCAGAAATAATATCTTGTTCAAACACTGTTAGTACAAATATTTCTTCTCATTGAATTAAGAGAAAGTAGCTGTATATCTATCCTATTTTGTATATACAAATACAAAGTGGTCATTCATTTGTATCCCCTTTTTTAAATGGCATAGAATTATATGTTCCTTGAAATTCTGAAATAATTGATTAAATTTTCAAAATGAATTTGGGCCTTTTAGATTAGTACTGTGTGTGACACACAATAGTTATATTCATCCTGTAGAATTGGTACATATATATATCACATCTTTTTTTTTGTTGCTGGCTCAGCGAACCGTGGGGGTGGGGCTGGCATGGCATGTTCTGCTGGGGATTGAACCTCTGTCCCTATGAACTTGCCTAAGCTTGCCTAAACAGGCGCTTTAGACCGCTAAGCTATCTCACCGGCCCCATATCACATCTTGATCATTTTGATGCTCTCATCCCTTTACTCTAAATCCTCCTCCCATCTCCAAAGTCTACCTTCATGTTTCCCATCATTTTTCTTTTTTGGTTGTTCTTTAAATTATTGTTGTTATTATTATTATTATTATTTGTACCAGGAATTGAACTCAGGAATTGCTTGCCAGGCAGGCACTTGGGCTGCTACGTTATATCCCCAGCTGTTCTTTCAGGGATCTTTTTTTTTGGTGGAACCAGTGATTGAACTTAGGCAGTAACGCTTGCCAGGCAAGAGCTTATTCTACTGAGCCATCTCCCCCGCACCCAGCTGTTCTTTAAATTATATTTTTTGCAGTTTCTCAAAAAAGGAAAACCATCCACTTAACCTCACTTCACCTAGCTCAAGGTGCATCCATTTTCCTACAAATGACTCAAATATATCCTTGTGTATGGCTGAGTAGTACTCCATTGTATATAAATGTAGTGGTGCCTTGGTTCACAAACAATTTGGTTGGTAAATAGAAACACCTGGAAAAATTTTGGTTTTGTTTGAGAACTCTGCAGCAGGTAATGAATATGACTGAGGCCATCTTTGTCACAAGAGAAACATCTCTACTGATTTTCATTTGTTGTTCTTCAAACCCCTGATAATAGCCATTCTTTCTGGAGTAAGATGGAATTTCAGTATTGTTTTAATTTGCATTCACCTAATAGCCAAAGATGCTGAACATTTTTTTAGTGTACTTATTGGCCATTTGTACTTCTTCCTCTGAGAAATGTCACTTTATTTCAGCTGCCCATTCTTGATTTTTTTTAATTTTAAGAGTCTAATTGTTTGAATTCTTTGTATATTCTGTATATTAGTCCTCTGTCCAAGGAGTAACTGGTATAAAATTTTCCCCATTCTGCACACTGTTTCTTCATGCTATTGGATTTTTTCTTTTGCAGCATATATTTTTTGCTTCGATATAACCCCATTTGTTAGTTACTGGTGTCAGTCTCTATGCAATTATGGTTGTGCCAATGCTATCTGTTCAAGAGTTTTACCTATTCTGTCTCTCAGTAGGTTCAGTATTTCTGTTTTCTGTTTGTTCAGAACTTGTTAAGGATTTTTGCATGTATGTTAATTACAGAGAATGACCTGTAGTTTTCTTTTTTGGTTTGACCCTTGTCTGGTTTAGGGATCAGGATAACATTAGCTTTCAAGAATGATTTTTGAAGTATTCCTTCCCTCTCAATTTCATTCAAGGGCTTGAGGAGTATTGGCATTAGATCTTCCCTAAAATTCTTGCAGAATTTGACTATAAATCCTTCATGTGTGGGGCTTTCATTAGTTGGTAGTGTTTTTATTCCTGCTTTAATTTAATTGCTTGATATTAGATTTTTAAAACTTAAGTCTCCTTGGCTCGGTTTTGGTATTGGATATATATGTAGAACTCTCTCTGTGTCTTCTGAGTTCAGTTTTTTTGGCATATATGTCTATGAAGTCACCATCAATAATTTTCTGGATTTTGGCAGTGTCTGTTGCGTTTCACCTTTTCCATTTCTAATTGCATTGCTGTATGTCTTTTTTAAAAAAATAAGATTGGTAAGGGTTTGTCTACTTTCCTTATAAGATTCAGTTCTTTGATTCATTGATTCTTCATAATTTTTCGGTTTCAGTTTGATTCATTTCTTCACTGACTTTTACGATTCTCTTCCTTGTACAATTCTGAATTTGGGTTGTTCTTGTTTTTCAAGGGCCTGGAGATGCATCATAGTTGATTTATTTGGGCTTGTTCTGTTTTCTGATGTGGGCATTGACAGCTATAAGCGTCTCTCATAGGACTGCATTCATTGTGCCCCATAATTTCTGATATGTTATACTGGCATTATCATTTAATTCTAAGAACTGATTTATTTCTTCCTTTTTCCTCAGGGATCCATTGGTTATTTAAGAGTGTGCTGTTTAATTTCCATATGTTGGTGTAGTTTCTGTGGTTTCCTTTGTTACTAATTTCTATCTTCATTGAGTGATGAAATTTCAGTTCCTTTACATTTGCTGAGGCAGGCTTTATTAGCTGATAAGTGCTTTATTTTGGAGATAGTACCATGTGCTGCCAAAAAGAATGTGTATTCTCTTAACATTGGGTGGAACACTGTAATATCTATTAAGTCTATTTGTTCAAATATCTGGTTAAACTCTGACATTTTTATTGATTTTTCTTTTTAGCTGATAATTATATTTGTGAAAGGGGGTATCGAGATCCTCCATTATAATTGTATTGATGTTTATCTGATCTTTTATTTGTATTAATGTTTGTTTTATGAAGTTGTGTGCACTGCTGTTGGGTCCATATATTTTTATAATTATTGTCTCTTCCTGTTGAATTGTTTTGTTAACCAAAACATAATGTCCTTTTTTGCCTCTTTTGAGGCAAACATGAATGCCCAGCATAGACAATAAAGGTGTTTATAAAACACTTGTAAACATAAACTCAGGAGATTTAAAAATATGACTAGACATATGACTTGAGGTCCACTTTCTCTGAAACTAGGACAGCTTCTCTGCTTGTTTTCAGGTTCCTCTTGCAATATTTTAGTCTGTGAATTGCTTTTTGTGTTAAAATTTTTTGTATACAATACATAATTAGATTTTGAGTTTTGATCCATTCTGCTAAGCTGTGTCTTTTTTTTTTTTAAACATTTATTTATTATGTTTTTTTATTTATTTGTGTGTGTGTGTGTGTGTGTGGCCAGCTCAGCCCACCAGGGGGCGGGGCTGGCTGGCATGTGGTGCTGGGGGATTGAACCGCGGTCCCTGTTTGTTTTCCTAAGCTTGTTCCAAGTAGGTGCTTTAGACCACTGAGCCATCTCTCCAGCCCCTAAGCTGTGTCTTTTAATTTAAAAAAATTGATATTGTCTTACTCTTGTCATTGTATTATTTTTGTGTTACTGACTTCATTTCTTTCCCTTCTGCTTAATTGCTAGCCCTATCTGATACATTCATTGTATTGGACATTTTGGCATTGTTAGTTTCATTGTCTCCTTCTAGGATATCCTTGAAAATTTTTCAGAATGTTGGTTTTAGGATCCTATTTTCTTTGTCATGGAAATTTGCAGGATATAATAGTTTGGGATTGAAATTGTTTTCCATTATAACTTGAAATAATTCTAAGCTTTCCTTGCCTTTAAGGTTTATGTTGAAAAGTCTATCGTAATTCTGATGGATTTTCCTTTATAGATGATTTGCTGATTTATCTCTAGCAGCCTTTAAGATTCTGTTCTTGTATTGGATTTCTGGTATTTTAATTATTATGTGGCATGGAATGATTTTTTTTCCTGATCATCACTATTTGGGCTTCTCAGTGCCTTAGTTATCTGTATGTTAAATTCCTTTTCAATGTCAGAAGAATTTTTGGCTATGCAAGATTTTTTATGCTGTCTTCTAATTTTTCATTAATTTCATTTATTTTTTATATTAGTCTTCTGAATCACCTAGAAGCTCCTGGGTCTATTTTTTAAGTTTTCTTATTGTTTTTAGTGTATTTCTTATTAACTGACCATTGGAGATAGCCCTGTCCTCAGGATCTGAAGCTGTGTCTTCATAGTAGTCCTTTCTGCTATGTAAATTCTTAGTCATATTTTTAATCTCCTGAATTTATGTTTGGAAGTGTTTTTATGGGCACCTATTCATTTCTGTGTTGTACATTCATATTTCACATCTTTTTCTTAAAATCCATCTAAGTTTTTATTAGTGTCTTCTCTAGACTCACTGATAATTTATTTCATTAGGGTCATTATTTGATTAGTTATATATTTAAATTCACCGAGAACCTCACTAAATTATTTTTATCTCCATTGTTCTATCCTTTCAGTCCTTTTCTGTTGTGTAGCTTATGGTTTTCTGTCTATTGGTGCCCTTAAATTAGTTTGGGGGACTTGAGAGGTTTTGGAGATATTTTCTTGTCTTGTGTTTTCATGTTCCTGTGTTTGTTTATTTTTGTGCTGAGTTTATGGTTTCTTTGGCCCACTGGTTGGTTTTTTGAGAGGGAGCCTGTCTTAGCTACTTTGTACTCTTTGGTGGGACAAATACCTGGCACTCAAAATGAAGGAAGGAAAGATTTAGCTCACAGTTGTGGAGGTTTCAGTTCATACTCCGCTGGCTCCAATGCAAATGACAGCAGTTCATGGCGGCAGAAAACAATGAAGAGCAGAGGAGAAGCAGCAGCTGTGGCATCTGAAGACTGGCGCTCCACAGCGAAGAAAGCTCCTCCGAAGACTGGGACTTCTCCAAGGAGGTGGGACAGGGGGGCTAGGAAGCCTTCCTTAATTCCTTTATATACACTTTTCATGCTGAGTCACTCTGGGTGGCCCTTGGCCCTAGGGTGGAACCAATCACACCCCAGGTTGGGCCTTGCCTGCCTGCAGGGCTGGGGGTGGGGGAGGTCATGGCCGTAACTGCCGAGCTAATTTAGCCAAGTTGACACAATGTATCAAATACCACAGAGCCAAAGTACTGTTTATGACTCCCAACCTGAAAGCTATCTGAGAAGAGTTCGTGTTTTCTAAAACTGAAGAATGAATTTTAGGAACAACAGAGGTTAAGAGCAGAATGTATTTATTAAGGGAAAGAAGGCTTCTGTCAGAGAGAGGAACAGAAGGGGACCAGAGTGGGTTGCCAAGGACCCTGCCTTTTCTAGGGGTTTTATACAGCAAAATCATGAGGTGGTGTGGGCTCAAGGTGGGAAGCATGGGACCTTGCAAAGTGGACATGAGCCAGGACAAAATTATGGTCACTCAATAAAATTACAAGTATAATTGCTCAGGTAAAATTGATCAAATTGGAATCATAGTGAAGCGAGCCACACAGCAAGCAGACATGAACACAGAGCCGGGGCTTTTCCTGTAGGGGGTTGGGTCAGTGACTCTTCCTGTTTTTTTCAAGATGACTGATATTTAGGATATCAATATTTAATGTCTATCTCTAGAAATTCCTAGAAAGGTATGTGAGTGCATTTGTTTAACTTTTTATTTTGAGGTCCGGCCCATAGCAGAGGTGCCTGGCTCTCCTTTTGCAAGGTATCCCATCTTCTCCACTGGCTCCTTCGAGGGCCCAGCCCTGACTGCTTACAATATTTTTATCTAACTCAGCTGCCTACAACACAACATTGGCATACACACAAACTGACAGCAACAACTATGTCACCTTGGCTATTGTAGTACAATCAGTAACGATGGTGTCTAATATCAATTGATAGTGACAATCCCTAAAAACTACTCTTTAATTGCCCTTAATCAGACCAAAGAGGTCAACAATTTTAGTGAAGATAGGCTCCAAGACCTGTATTAGTTCTGATCACTAATTTTTGCTGGATATAGGCAGCTATATCCAGAGTTCAAGCCTACCACTGGACCAAATGTCACCTTATTCAAGTTCACAATCTCTGATGACTATACCCACCCAACCTGGCCTGCTACCAGAGTATATAGGCCCCATGATCCTCTTGCCCCAAGCCTGAGCCTCCTAGAATATCACAGGAGATCCCAGATATAGCTCTGACCCTCTCCAAGCCTGTTTCTCAAGGCTTTCTCTCACCTCACCTCTAGCGAACAGCAACACTTCAGTTCTACAGGGGAACTTTTTCTAGGTGTTGGTCTCACCTTCAGTCATATCAGTTTTTTGGTTGTCACTTCTGTCATTTGGGACTGTGGAGAATGCAGGAGCAGAGCTGGCTAGGGTTTGGTAGTTTCACTGCTCTCTTCTCCTCTATGCAGATCATGCAAGGCCTGGGATGGGGAGGCTTACAAGACTCTTCTGCTTCTCCCTCCCAGGTGGGTCTCATAGGGCAACTACAGTAAGAGAAGAAGCAGAATGTGCAGTTCCTCCATGCCACTGCTTCTCATGCAGGTCTCGGAGGCCTAAGGTGTGTTTCTGTTTTTATATCTTTGATCCAGTTTTGCTTGCAAGTAGTATGAACAAGAAGGAAAACATACCCTTGGGGCATAAAGAAGGCTGGGCTTAGAACTAGTAGGAAACTGAGTTTTCTGGGCATGTTTGGCCAGTTGTGTCCTCTTTGTAGAATCACGTACATATGAATTCTTCATTAATTTGCTTTGTTTTTATAAGGTGTTTGTGATAGAACCCAGTGCTGCTTCTTTGCTTGCTAGGTAAGGTATCTACCACTGAGCTACATCTCCCCTGAATTAGGCTTGAGTTTGAGAGCAAGCTAGTTTTGTGGAGCTAACCAGCAGCCTGAAGTGGAGACACTGCAACTCCTGATTCCAGTCCATGTTCCAAAGTGCAAAACTGCTACTTCAGCCCAGCTTGGAGAGGTCCTCTAAAGGATGTATTCTAATGAATAGGCTCAAATGACAAGATCACATTCTAAAGTATATAAATGGTGCTTCTGAAATAGTTGAGGGAGCTTGAACATAGCATATATTTTCTTAACTATCCTATTCAGTTCTAAAAAATATTTTAAGTACCTCCAATAATAAGTATTGCTTTCTGAGTAGGGACCCAAGAAGATTAGCAAGGGACCCCCAACTAGTCAGAACTGCATTGGTGTTCCCCAGACAGGCCCAGGGTTGCAGGTAAAAAACACAGAACATCTAAGTGATCCCTCACCTTACTATGCTGAGGTATAATAAGAAGATGAGGATTTTAGGTGGAAATGCTTGGGGATAGAGGGAGCATGGCACAAAAGGGAACAGGGAGCCTTTAAAAGTCAGCTTAGATTTAGGCAGCAGCTCTAAAGAGAGGGGCAATCTGGGCAGAGATAATGCCATTAAGCAGAGGTGCCAGTATTTTTTTGGCTTTTTGTTTTGTTTTTTTGAGACAGGGTCTCACTATGCAGTTCAGGCTGGCCTTGAGCTCACTTTGCAGCCCCTGTTGGCCTCAAACTTGCAGCAATCCTCATGTCTCAGCCTCTTGAGAGCTGGGATTACAAACATGAGCTACCACATGCAGCTTGAGGTGCCAGTATTTGTGCCTTCACTTTCCTTGTGGAGTGCCATTCCTCTGTCACTCTTTTGAGGTGAAAAGTCCACCACTAAGGCAACCTCCTTCAGTTCTGTCAATTAATGCAGCAATTCTCCCTGGTCACAGTGGGTTGGTTCAAGATAAATTTGTAGCCTCTGTCCATCTGATTAGAGCAAAACTCAGGATTTAGTGAGTGCATGTACTTTGTTGCCTTTCTAAATCTGGGGCCATCTTGTGGCAGCTTCAGTTACTAAAGGCTGCTCTCCTGAGCCTTTTGAAAAGCTCACCAAACTGTATCATGCTATTAAGCCTTCTTGAAATTGGTGGTGAGTTTAGAGTTCTTGGAAAGTCTTTATCAACACGTTTTTTGATAGAAAGGAGGAAAGGCATGGGTAGTAACATTTTTCCATGTTGGAATTTCATGCTCACAGAGCTTTAACTAGATTTCTCAGCTACTTTAAAACCAAGAAGGCATACTCAGAGTATTCTAGCCCCCCTTCCATGAAGGCGTCTCTAGGGCATAGTAAGTGGCAATTGTGGGGACTACGTCAGGCTGAGGTGCATTGTTTGTCCCATATTCAGAATATAAACAACATTGTAAGAACAGAAAGAAAATACATAGTTTCTGATCCTCTCCTCTAAAGCCCTGACTCAGTGACCAGCTCACACCTGTGATAAGAGATAATGTTATTTCTCTAATTTACCCTTTAAAGAAAAATATCTTCATACTGAGGAGTTACAAGGGTATTCTATAGCAGTAGTGCCCAACATTTTTAGTCCTGGGACCAGTTTTGTGAGAGAAAATATTTCTACCGATGAGATTGTGTGATGGTTTTAGGATAACTCAAGCCCATTATATTTATTACACACCTTGTTTCTATTGGTATTATGTAGTAATATATAATGAAATATAACTCAAGAAACATGGTAGAATAGTGATCAACAACAAAATACAACTTCTCTGAGACCCAGAATTTAGAGACATCTAGATAGTAACAACTTGGCAGAGAAAAAGATAGAAGATGCTCAGAAATTGAGAGGAAAGTTAGAAACTACACAGAAGCTAGAGATATGGAGCACAATCCAGAAGGAAAAAATGAAGCAGTCTAAAGATCTAACCACGAGGCACTTGGCCCTGCATACAGAAGGTAGGCTTCCAGTTTGAGAGCACCAAGGGGAAACAGTGAGGAGGCCAGCAGCTTGAGTCCCAAGAAAAGCCCATAGCTATTATAAACTGCAAAGACAGTATGGATTGTACTCCAAAAGCGACTCCTTCCTCATAGCAGGCTAGAGATGGAGAAGAAATCCAGTGCAGTGCCTGCCATATTGCCAGAGGGTGTTGAACCAGAAGGCATTTAAGACTGAGAAGCAAAATAACTACAAAACAACTTCACTTCCGAGTGTCCAATGTTACCCTCCCGCAGGACCTGAGTGAGAGCTATGGGAGGTAGTAGTGGCAAGAGGGTGCCCTCTCAGTAGGCTAGACCCCCTGAGAAATTTAAGTTCTGGCTGGGAAGGACATGGGTCTCTGCCTTCAGTGGCGAGAAGCTCAAGCCCCGCATTCAAGGCTTGCAAAGATGGCTGGGTCTAAAAGTGCTGGCTTTAAATATTCTGCTTAAAGTCTTGTCCTACTGGTTATGACCAACAGATCGAAGGTCTGGTTCCTTTCCTCACCTATCAGCATGAGCAAGGATGCGCCTCAGTATGGATGGTTGCCACAGTCCATGGAGGTTGGACAGAGATGTCTCTGGAAAAGGGACATTTCATAAGTCCATAGTTCATGAAGGTGGAAAGATAAAACTATAACTTGCTAGATTCCAAACTGCAAATCCTGGAAAGAAATCACTTACTCAAAACTACAGAGGAATTTTTCATTCATTTTTCTTTTAAAAAATTTTTTTGTCATTGTGAAGGATCACCTGAGCAGCTCTCCTTGAAAGAAGAGCAATTGTCTCCATTTTGACTGAGCCTGACCCTATTTCCTTGTACTGATATGTACAGAGTTGGCTAGGACTTCCCTTTATCCTTGCAATTGGCCTTAAGCAATGTATACTGGTCTAGCTGAGGTGCTGGTGATAGTCTTTAAAGGTGGTGTTCATGTTTCCCTGGTAACCTACACCTGCTGCTCTTTAATGTGAGCCAGTTGAAACAGGACGAACAGCCAATGCTCTGCGCTGCTGACAGGGATCGTGCCTCGAGATAGAGGCTATGACTTCCTGGGGCTTGAAAAATTACAGATACAAATTTCCTATGGTGAATATCATCATTATGTATACCTAAAATGTACCAATAAACTTAATTTTAAAATATTTTGAAAAATTTAAAAAGGAGAAGTTCATTGTTGCAAATGCACATGTTAGAAAAAAGAGCAAGCTCAAATAAATAACCTAATAATGCACCTCAAGGTGCTAGAAAAACAAGAACCATCCAAACCTAAAGCTAGCACAATGAAGGAAACTATAAATATCAGAGGAGAAGCTAATGAAATTGAAACTAAAAAATGTATGAAGAATCAATGAATCAAAGTGTTGGTTCTTTGAAAGAATAAACAAAATAAATGGAGGGGGCCAGTGAGATAGCTCAACAGAATAAGTGCTTGCCTGGCAAATGCAAGGTCCTGAGTTCAATCCCTGGTACCACAAAAAATAAATAAATAAATAAATAAATAAATAAAAGACAAACCCTTAGCCAATCTTACCAGAAAATGAAAATAAAATACCCAAATGAAAGCAATTAGAAATGAAAAAGGCAGCTGAGCATTGTGGCACGTGCCTGTAATCCCAGCACTTGGAAGGCTGAAGCAAGAGGGTCACTGTGAGTCCATTCCAAGCCTGGGCTACATGGTGAGACCCTGCCTAAAAAGCAAAAGAAAGAAAAAGAAGATAAATGGAATGGAATGACAAAGGCAAGATTACGCTGGATCATAGCTGAGATCCAAAAGATTGTTAGTAACTATTTTGAAAATCTGCACTCCAATAAACTGGAGAATCCAGAACAAATGGGCGGATTTCTAGATAGATATCACTTGTAAAAACCTGAACCAAGAAGATATTAAAAACCCTGAATGATCCAATAACAAGCAATGAAACTGAACCCACAATTTGAAAAAATCCTGGCAACTTGGTGATGCCCAGAATATGATGAACTCACTGTTGAATTCTAAAAGAACTTTAGAGAAGACTTAACTCTTCAGTGAAATTGAAATGGAAGGGGTACTTCAAAAGTCATTCTTGGAGGCTAGTATTAACCCTGATTCCAAAACAAACAAACAAACAAACAAAGTGAACTATAGGGCAATCACTTTAGTGAACACAATGCTGAAATCCTCAACAATTCACTGGCAAACAGAATGCACAAATCATCAAACAAACTGTACATCATGATCAATTAGGCTTTATCTCAGGGATGCAGGAATGGTTTAATATACAAAGAATCAATAAATATATCACATAATCCAAATCAAGGATAGAAACGATATGATCATCTCAGTAGATGCCAAGAAAAGCCTTTGACAAAATCCAAAATCCATTCATGCTAAACCCCCCTGAAGGATCTTATCTTAATCTGATAAAAGCTATTTATGACAAACCATAGCTAATATCATATTAAATATGAAAAAATAGGAATCATTTAATCTACAAACAAGAAGACAGTAATATTCACTCTTATGACTTCTTCCTATATAGTACTAATACACTAGCAAGAGCCATCAGGCAAGAGAAAGAAATAAAAAGGGACATGCATAGGAAAAGAAAAGGTCAAATTATCCTTATTCACACATGAAGTGATCCTCTATGTAAAAGACCCAAGACCTTCCACCAAAAGACTTCTTGAATTACCAATCAACTTTAGTAATGTAGAATTAAACAAAATTAACACAGAACAATGGAAATTATCACCAAGAAAGAAATTAGAAAAGCAATCTACAATGAAAACTATAGTACTCTAAAATGAGATTGAGGGGGACATTAGGAAATAGAAAGATGTCCCTTGTTCCTGTATAGGCACAGTCATTATTGTCAAAGTGGCCATACTTGCAAAACTGATATTCAGATTTAATGCAGTCCCAATCAAAGTATTCCTCAAGGAACTAAATCCTAAAGTTCACATGAAACCACTAGAAACTGAGAATGGCAAAAGTAACCATGGGCAGTAAGAGGAAAGGGTGATGCACCACAATCGCAGAGAGCAAGTCATATTACAAAGATGTATTATTTTTTTAAAAAAAATGTTGCACCACAGAAACAGACCTATGGATCAATGGAACAGAACAGAGGATGCACAAACAACTTCAGGCACATCTAGCCATTTGATCTTTGACAAAAGGGCCAAAAACATACAGTAGAGGGAAGATAGCCTGTTTAACAAATGATGCACTCAAAACTGGCTATCCATATGCAAAAGACTGAATGTAGACCTGTATCTCCACCATGTTCTAGGCTAAAATCAAAATGCATCAATAATCTAAATGTTAAAATAGAAACACTTAATGTACTAGGAGACATAGGCATAAGCAAGGAGATTTTTGAAATCTTTTTTTTTTCAGTGCCAGGGATTGAACTCAGGACCCTTGTGCTTGCCAGGCAAACACTTATTCTACTGAGCTATCTCCCCAGCCCAGCAAGGAGATTGTGAACAGAATCCCAATTGCACAAGAAACATCGCTACCAAGAATCAACAAATGGGATCTTATCAAACTAATAAGTTTCTGCACAGCAAAGGAAACAACTAAAGAGAAAGATAACCTAAAAAATGGGAGAGAGGTGCCTATAGTTTTTTTCAGACAGAGGACTAATATATAGAATATGTAAAGAACTCTAAAAATTAGACTCCCCCAAATAAAAGACCCTATCATAAAATAGGTAACTCAAATGAATAGACACTTTTCACAAGAAATACAAAGGTTGGTAAATACATGAAAAAAAATGTTCAACATCTTTGGCTGTTAGAGAACTGCAAACTAAAGCAACACTGAAATTCCTTCTTACTCCAGAACTAATGGTTATCATCAAGAAATCAAATAATAACAAATTCTGGAGGAGCTGCAGGGAAGAAGAAGCCCTCCTACATTATCGGGGGGAATGTATACTAGTACAATTGCAGAAACCATTGTAGATATTTCTCTTAAACTAAAAATAGCAATTCTGTTTGATGCAGCTACTCTCCTGCTTGATATTTCACAAAACAGTTGAAGATATATCACAGCAATACACACATACTCCCATGTTTGTAGCCACAGGACTCACAACAGCTAAATCTGGGAGCAGCCTATGTTCTGCTGGAAACAGAGGAATAGATGGTTAAACATTGTATTTGTACGCAGTGGAGTACTTCTCTGCCATCAAGAATAAGAAACTTGAATGATTTTTAAGAAAACGGATACATCTTGAGATCATAATATTAAGTGAAATAAATCATGCATTGAAGTTTAAATATTTCATGGCTTCTCTTATATGAGAAATCCAAACTGTAAATAAAGAACAAAATAAAAGATAATAGGTAATAGAAAATATATTTTGTGGGGCCGGGGAGATAACTCAGTAGAATAAGTGCTTGCCTGGCAAGCGCAAGGGACTGAGTTCAATCACTGGTTCTGCCAAAAAAAAAAAGAGGAGGAGGAGGAGGAGGAGGAGGAGGCGGAGGAGGAGAAGATGTTTTGCGCAAGGGTAGGGAACCAAGAGGTGGAGGCAGCAGAGAAGAATGGAAGGGGAAGGGGTTGAAAAAAGAATAAAGATTTGTTATTATGTTCACCAACTTCCCATGAGGAATGTAATCATTATGTATCATAAACATGTACCAATGAAAGCAAAAATTAAAAAGAAATTCTATAATGCCACATAATGTAGAATCAGTGAGTTCCCTGACTTTCTTTTCCTGCAATTAGACAGTCCCATCTGGAGGTGACAGGAGACAGTGACACCTAAAGTGTGTTGTTCATGTGAAGTGAACTCTATAATTTTTCTTTGGTTGCTGTCATTGCAGAAAACCCTCCTTGACTTTAATTCTAAGCATACAGTGAATGGAGGTAAACATTCTTTTAAGAGCACTGTCATTTGCAATCACAATTAGTTGGTCCTCTTCTAGCTCAGACAATGTTGATTCACTTGGGGTTGCAGACTCATTCTTTCCCAGTGCAGGACTCTTGTGGTTGGCAAGTGACATACAAAGCCTTCGGAAAGCTGACATAGGTGATCATGCAATGGCTGGGAGAAGGAAGGCCCTTGCACAGTCTCTTTCAAAATCTCTGCTAATATTTGAAACATGTCAAAAATCCAAACGTTCACTCTTTGACTTGTAGTTCCAGGTTGGCTGCAAATGCAGCCACTTCATCTGCTTGCTTAGGCACAGTTGTGGTGCTCCCTTATGTGATACATTGAGTTCACTGGTCAAGATGAATATGTTACAGGAGCAAGGAAATTTAGCAGAAAAACACCCCTATGTGTCACTGAAGGTCTTCCTAGTGGTGAATGTTTTCTAAAATAAATCTCTGGATAGCTCTCCTAAGTCAAAAACTAAGCTGCATGGGAAATACTTCAAGGACTCAACAATTGGGATCTCATCTTTTTGAAAAGTTTCTGCACTTCAAAGCAAATCTCCAACAGAATAAAATGAAAACCCACAAACTGAGAAAAAATTACAACTGACTGTCCCTCTGACAAAGATCTTCTATCTAGAACATTAGAACATATAAAGAATTTTAAAAAATCAAGTCCCCCAGATTAAAAAACCCAATCCAAAACTGGGCATCTGAGATGAACACACACTTCTCAGAGAAAGAAATACAAATGAAAAATAAATATATGAAAAATGTTCAACATCATTGGTCATTTGAGAAATGCAAATTGAAACAACACTGAGATTCCATCTCACCCCAGAAAGAATGTCTAACATCAAGAAGTCAACCAACAACAAATCTTGGAGAGGCTGTGGAGAAAAAGGAATCATTCTGCACTGTTGGTGAGAGTACAGACTGGTACAACCACTATGAAAATCAGTGTGGAGATTCCTTCAAAAGCTAGGATTTGAGATCGCATTCAAACCAGCTATTCCCTTCCTGGGTATTTTTCCAGAAGAACTGAAAACCTCATACCACAGTGATATATGTCCACTCATGTTTATAGCAGCACAATTTGTCATAGCCAAATCTGGGAAACAACATAGATGCCCATCAGATGAAGAATGGATGAAGAAAATGTGGTATTTTTACACAATGGAGTATTGTATTCAGCTACAAAACAGGATAAATTTGAATCTTTTGTCAGTAAATGGATGCAACTAGAGAATATACTCTTAAGTGAAATAAATCCGACTGGCATGTACAAACACCATATTCTTTCCTTAATGTGAGAATCTGAAAGAGAAAAATGGAATCTGGAGGGTACAATAGATACTGGACAAGGTGAATGAACTTATTCAAAGCAAAGAGTTACTGGTTTGAGGAGAAGGACAGGAGAAGGAGTGGAGTAGAGATTTATTTATGTATGTAAGCAGGATGGTTTGGACAACTGTACTGTGTGTTTCTGCTGTTCTATAGAAAGGAGCAGATAATACTTAAGGCCATCTCACAAGAGAAGGTATATGTGCTCAGTGTTCCTCTCCTCTCTGAGCTGTGCAAACTTTAATGATAGACACAAACATTTTAAGTTCAGCCAATATTTTTGGCTAGCCAGCATTTCTTTATGAGTGACACAGTTTGTGAATTCACTTTTTTTTTTTTTTTTTGTATTTAAGGGAAGAGTCTACAGGGTGTTCAAGGTCTCACTACTATATGGGACTAACAGTGATTCTCCTGTTTACAGCCTCCCACAAGCTGGGATTACAGGCCCGTGCCATCACACCCAGTCTCAACTGCCGTCTCAGCGTGCCCCAGGGGCGGGGCTGGCACAGCAGGCCCGCGGATTGAACTCCTGGCCCCTGCACCTGCTTGTAGGTGCTTTAATCAGCTGAACTATTTGGCCCGCCCTAGATTCACATTTAGAAGGAAGCTTTTTGATCTAAGTATAATAGAGAAGCCAGAAACCCTGCCATTCATAGAATCTGCTCTATAAGTGCATTTACTTACACCACTGACCAGTTCAGTTTTCCTAATATGTAATCACTCAAAGACTTGAACAGTTCTGCAAGTATGGTGTTGGTTGGCAGCAGCAGTGCATGTAATATATCTCTATGCACATTCTCTTGAAAAATATGTCACAGAAAAACAAGAATTATTGCCTTGTTGTCACATTAGACTGGACAACAAATTCCATAACACAATGACTCATTAATCCTTTTTAATTTTGTTAATATCCTCTTTATTTTATCAATTTGTCTACTTATGATATGAACTGAAAGAGAAGCATATGCCACCTTTCAGCTGGAGTGTCTCTGAAAAGTTTCACAATTAACCAAATCCTAGATAATCATTCTGTGCCCTGCAACCTTGCTCCTACTATATTTAACCTCATTCATCTCTCAATCCTACACCCTATCCTTTTGACCCCCCCCCAACACACATACCCAATAGGGTAAAATCATTCTACTAAGTGTAAAATCATGGCATACAAGTTCCTGTATATGTTACATTACATTATATTTCTGTAGCCCTTCTTCCTATAGTTATAGGTATCAGGCAAATAGTTACTCAGTTTTTCAGTAGCCAGGCTTTACTTGAGTCTACTGTTATTTTCAGCTGAACTACATTAACCAGGATGTCAAACATGCTATAACCAGTTTTTCTCTCCTCTATGACAACATTGTGGTTGTGAGGGGTCATAGCCATCATCATAGTACAGTACCAAAGGAATGGGCCTTAAGCCAAATAGATAGCAACTCCTTAGTCTTAATATGTCAAGAAGCTAGACTCTTATCATAGAAATAAAGACCAAGAACCATGTACATCTAGAAGACATCTGGAGGTACAAACAACTCCTAGGAAAGCCTCAACATCAGTGATAAGTCTATCTAACATAAGAAATTTACAAGTATCAACACAAGGAAATAAAATAAAGTAGAAAATAGAAAATGATAAGATAAAGAAGTAAAATGCAATCCCAAATGCCTATCCCAACCCAAGACAAGTTTAGAGTGAAAGGAGATAGAGGAAATCAGAAGCCAATAACTAGAACTCTGAAATTATAGAAGCAAAGGTGAAAAAATAAGTGCAAGAAGCCATAGAAAAATAATCTCTAAGGTGCAAAAAAAAGATTGTCAAAATAAAAGAAATTAAAGCAGACACAGATAAACAAATAGAGGGGCTCAGGAAAACAATGAAAATCATGAATGCCAAACATAGACAAGAAATGATTGGAGTCGGGGAGATGGCTCAGTGGACTAAGTGCTTCTCTGGCAAGCGCAAGGGCCTGAGTTCAATCCCTGCTTACACCAAAGAGAGAGAGAGAGAGAGAGAGAGAGAGAGAGAGAGAGAGAGAGAGAGAGAGAAGACATCAATGGAATAGATCCAAAAATGCAAGAGCTTAAAAATTCCATTCAAAGTGTACACAACAGATTCAATGGAGACGAGAATAAAATACCAGATCTAGAAGACAAGACAATTAGTGATGAGGAAAAGAAAGATATCTTTAAAATAGCAAGACATAGTGAAAATCAATCCAACAGTTATCAATCAATCCAGGATGAAGCAAGAAAGAACAAACAGAAGATTGTTTGGAATCAGTGAGAAAGCTGGAGACAGTGCAAAAGCCATTAAAAACCTCTTCACAGAAGTAGTGACACAAAACTTCCCAAACATAAATACAGAATTTGATATACAAATAGATTAAACATATAGAACTCCAAATACCCATGAATAAATCTATACCAAGGCTATAATAGTCAAAATTCCAGGAATCCAACACAAGAACAAAAGGTTAAAAGCAGTTAGATAAAACAAACATATCACTTATAAAGGAAAACCCATCAGAATCCCAGAAGACTTCTCAACACAAACTCTTAAATCAAGGAGAGCTTGGAGTAAGACATTTCAGGCTCAAAAGGAAAACAATCTACAACTCAGATTGATGTACCACACAAAACTATCTTTCAAAGTTGATGGAGAAATAAGATATTTCCATGACGAAGAACAACTGAAGAAATTTATGATCACCAAGCCAGCCTTACACAATGCTCTGAAGGATATACTCAAAAGAGATAATGTAGACCACATACACATGCACACCAAAAGAAAGAAGCCCCCAGGGAGGGCAAGCAATTAAAGAGGAGAAAGACAGGGAACAAACAACAGGAAAACAGGAAAAAGAAAAGCCAATACATGTAAGTTATAACCATCAATGTAAATGGTCTCAACTCACCAATCAAAAGAAATATGCTGGCAGAATGGATCAAGAAGCAAGATTGAACACTATGCTGTGCCTTATTAAAAAGCTTTTGTACAACAAAAAAAAATCACCAACAGAGTGAAAAGACAACTCACATAAAGTGGGACAAAATTATAGCCAGTTTTCCCTCAGACAAAGGACTTCTATGTAGAGCATATAAAGAATTGAAAAAGAATCAGGCACCTCAAATTCAAAGACCCAATCCAAAAATAGGCATCTGAGATGCATATACACTTTTCAGAGGAAGAAATATGAATGACAAAACTAAAATATTCAACATCATTCAAGAAATGCAATTTAAAACAACAGTGAGATTCCATCTCACCCCAGAAAGAATAGCTATCATCAAAAAATCAACCAATAACAACAGCTGTCAGAGCTGTGGGGAAAAAGGAATCCTTTACTGCTATTGGTAGGAGTGTAGATTGGTTCAACAAATGTGGAAATCAGTTTGGAGATTCCTCAATAAACTAAGATTAGATATCCTATTCTCCTTCTTGGTATATTTCCAGAAAAATTAAGAACATCATACCACAGTGACATATGTGCACTCACGTTTATAGCAGTACAATTTGTAATAGCTAGATCTTGTTAAACAACCCAAATACCCATCAACCAAAGAATGGATAAAAGAGATGTGGTATTTTTATATAACTGAGTACTACTCAGCTATAGAGGGTAAACTGGAGATTTTTACAGGTAAATAGATGCAACTCAAAACCATACTCATAAGTAAAACACATCAGTCTCATATATGTAAACATTATATTGTCTCATTAGAATGAAAAACTGAGAGTAAATAAAGTCTAAAATGTACAATAGATACAGTGAAGTAAGAAGAAACTTTTCAAAAGAAAAGTTGATGGGAAAAAGGGAAAAAGGAGGTAGGGAAAAAGAAAAATGTACATTTATACACAAAATAGTTAAGATAGTTATATACCTGGTTTTTCTTAGTTCATTGGAAAGAAAGGTTTGTGCTAATATTGTTTGGACAAGATATCATGCCTACATCTTATACTCTGTATAACTACTTTGAAGACAGCAAAACACAATGCATTAATTATCATAACTCTCCCACTAACCAGTTTTGAAATTCTATTTTATTGTTATTTTTATTTTTTCCTCTTTAAAATAAAAATATCATTTTTTAACAGAATTGACACCACTTATGGATTTTGAATTTTGCATCCTTACACAGAAGAGGTCTTTTCTTTAGCCTCTATTTTGTGCACAGAACTGAGGTCCACTACACTCAGTCTAAAACAGAGCCATTTAATCCTAACAATATGAAATTATAGCAGCAGCTTTGCAATTCAATAACTTTATATTGCTGTTTTGTGTTTTTTTTTATTTTATTTATTTATTTATTTGTGTGTGTGTGTGTGTGTGTGTGTGTGGCCAGCTCAGCCCACCAGGGGCGGGGCTGGCTGCCACGTGGTGCTGGGGGATTGAACCGCGGTCCCTGTGCTTTGCTAAGCTTGTTCTAAGTAGGCGCTTTAGACCACTGAGCCATCTCACCAGCCCCCTTTGTGTTTGTTTTTTACTTAGAGTCCGGTCAAACTTCTAACATTTTTTTTTTTTTGGAACTGAGGATTGAACTCACGTCCTTGCACTTGCCAGGGAAGCACTTATTCTACTGAGCCATCTCCCTGGCCCCAAACTTCTTTCTTTGATTTCCCATAGTCCCCCATTATTCAGAGAGAAAGAAAGACTTCTGGTGGGTGCCTGAACTCTATGCTGTATTTCTCAAATACTTGTGTACCTATGAGAAAGTTGAACTTACAAATTAAGCATGGTAAGATATCAACAATAATAACTAATAAAACAGTAGAGCAATTTTAACCATATGCTACAATAAAAGTTATTTAAAACTTGTGAATTATTTCTGGATTTAAAAAATGTAATATTTTCACATCTGGGTTGACCATAGGTAACTGAAACCCTAGAAATTGAAACCATGGGTAAAGAGATACTTCTATAATCCCTTCCCTGATCTCTGAAGACAGGAAGGAAATCTCCCGAGGGCTAGGCAAGAAGCAACTCTTACAGTTCTTTTTGCATAGAGTAAGACTCATAAGAATAGAAATCAAATATTAACAGGGATTATTCCCTCTAGTGGAATAATCAGTGAATTTAATTTCTCTAGATTATCAGCATGGAACATATATTACATTTTCCTTACACTTATTTATTTTTTCTTTTTCTTTTTCTTTTCTTTTCTTTTTTTTTTTTTTTTTTTTTTTTTTTTTTTTTTTTTTTTTGGTGGAACCGGGGATTGAACTCAGGCCACTGCGCTTGCCAGGCAAATGCTTATTCCACTGAGCCATCTCCCCGGCCCCTTTACACTTATTTTAATAAAAAAATCAGTATAACAATTCATAGATAGCATAAGAGAATGATTGAACTTTTTTTGAGTATTTTTCTTCAGACAGTAGCTTTAAGAAAAAAATCACTTAAAATATGTAATACATTCATTTTTTAAAATAGAAAATAATCAGTTCTGATTTTTTCAATAAAGATTTCCCCAACTAGGCTTGTTTTAAGTATTAAAATTTCCAACACTGCAACATATAGTATGCTACTTTATAAACAACAACTAGCTCAATGAAAAGTTAAAACCTCCCTTCAAACACTGAAAATTGATAAAATTAATTCAAAACTTTAAAACTTTGATACTTTTCTAAAAATAGCTTCATATTTTAAGAGCTTATTAGAAAAACAAAACTTTAGGCCGGGGAGATGGCTCAGTGGAATTAGCGCTTCCCTGGCAAGCACAAGGGCCTGAGGTCAATCCCTGGTTCCACCAAAAAAAAAAGACAAAACTTTAAAGTAACCTGTAAAATAGATAATCTACTGTAAGATTGCAGCCTTCTAAATTTTAGGTATTATATAAAAGCTATGTTAAAAATAAGTTTTTAGTGCTCACTTTGGCAGCACATATACTAAAATTGGAATGATACGAGAAGATTAGCATGGCCCCTGCACAAGGATGACATGCAAATTCATGAAGTGTTCCACATTTAAAAAAAAATTAAAATAAATTTTTAAAGTGATTGATGATGTAGAGTGTGCCTAAGGAGAGTCACATGGAGAGAAAACATTCTCTCAGGCTTTCACAGAGAGCACATTGGCCAAGCAATGGCCATGACTCATCCACATGGCTGACACTGACAAAGGATCTACAATCTGAGGTACAGGGTCTCAGGATAAAACATGAGGGGATTTGACTGACCTTATCAGATCCAAAAGCTACAACTCTTGTTGCATAGGTCCTGCTTTATCTTGGTCTTAACCATCCAGCAGAAAAGTATGAAAACGAAGTATAAAAAGTAAAGCCATATAAATATGATGAGCTGTAAAATCCTCAAGTCAACAACTTCGGACATTGACAGTCTTATGGAAAACCCACTACTATTATGGACTATTGGACTATATTGGGACATTTTGCTGAATTCATGCACCTACAGTATTTAAATGACAATGGAATACCCATCTCTGACAAAACTATTTTAAAAAGAGAGATAAAAATGAACAACTATTTTGTATCTGTATACGCAAAATAGTTAGGATAGATATACAAGCTACTTTCTCTTAATTCAATGAATAGAGATTTGTTCTAATAGTGTTTATGGACAGAATTTCACTTCTGCATCTTGTACAATAAATAATCACTAAGACAACAATATGCAATGTATTAATTATTGTAACTGTCCTACTGTTTTGAAACTGTCTCATTGCTGTTTCTCAATAAAATTAATAAAATTTAAAAAAAATTTAAAAAGAAAAAAATAAATTTTTACTAAGGGAGCCTTGGGGATGGGCACTGCATGGGTGTTTCTGGGATAATCCTAAATGTTTGATTTCTTGATCTGAGCACCAGTAGTAAATTTGCAAAAACTTGTGAAATTGGATTATAAAATGGTGACTTTTCTACATGAGTGTTACATGTCACTAAGTAATATTAAAAACAGAAAAAGGAGACATCAGAGTTGAATGTCACAGAATTCCTGGAGAGTGACTAAGACTGCATTGTTGGATACTGTGAATAATAGTAATAATAGTGACTACCATAAATGTGTCTAATTATTAATATAGCGAATACTTATTAAATGCCACACACTTAAGCACGGCATATATATTAATAAATTTAATTCTCTCTCATCCAATGGAATAGGTACAGTTAGAATCCACATTTTATAGATAAGGAAGCCAGTGGACAAATTGTTTAGGTAATTGCCTAAGGAAATTATAAACAATTTTTTTTAAGTTTATACAGAATGAAAAGAGAGAGCAGAACTTAATACAGAAAAGTGGAAAGCTCATTTTTGTTGTTCTGTTGTAGGCAGGGTTGACTGCCTTTATAGTTTAAATTAAATCAGAGAGAAGAGGAAGGAGAATATGCTTGATCTTCTCGAAGGAGACCAGAAAGTGAGGGATCAAGAATCCACATACAAACTGGGTATTATGGTACATACCTGTAATCCCAGAAGTCTGGGAGGCTGAGGCAAGAGGGTCACAAGTTCAAGCCCATCCTGGACAACTTGCAACTTAGTGAGATCTTTGCTCAAAATAAACAAAAAGTTAAAAAGTGGTTGTGGATGTAGTTCAGTATAAAGGTTCCTGATTCAATCCCTAATACCGTCCAAAAATTATATATGTTCAGTTTTGTTCAACAAAAAGGCACCTTCTAAGATCTGAAAAGAAGTAAGGTTCATGCAATGGGAGCAGGGAGAGTAAACATTAAATAGAATAGATGATTACAGACTTTGGCTGAGCAAAGAGGAGGTCAGGAGTTGGTAACAAAGACTGGAGTAAATCTTCAGTGAGGATTGCTCAGTGATTATCACAATTAAAATGGTGACATTTGTTCATTTCTGGATTCCACCTTAGGCTTACTGAATTGAACTTTCTGAAGTGGAACTCCAGTGCCCACATTTTTCACCAGCTCTAAAGGTGATTCTGATAAGCCTTGCATTTGAGACACAGACTGGTAGCTGAGATCCAGACAGACCTCAGAGAATGAAGGGAAGCTGGGTCCAACTAATCAGAAACAACATGGAGGATCCCCAGTGGGCCCTGCCGGCCCCGCCCCCAGGGCACGCTGAGAAGGCAACAGACTGGGCATGGTGGCGCTCCTGTAATCCCAGTGCTTGGGAGGCTGAACACAGGAGAATCTCTATGAGTCCAATGTGTGCAGTGAGACCCTGTAGACCCTGTACTAAAATATATTTTTAAAAAAGAGTTTTAAAAGAAACAACATGAAGGGAACAGTTTTCCACAAGAGCTAGAATATTTAAAATAAGCTCTCCACATGACTCTGATGCTGTTAGTCTGTTGACTCTAGTGGAGAAATTTTACTTCTAGCATGACAGTGGCTCAGCCTGCCTCCTTCAGAGCCATATTCTAGATACCACTATATGTTACCTGTGAAACCTTTGGTAGATGAGTTGCATGTCTCAATTTCCTTGTCTGGAAAGCAGGCTAATACTATATGGTACCCACTTCATAAGGTTCTTGGGAGAATTAAATTTATATAAGCTGGGCAAGGTAGTGCATGGTCTATAGTCCCAGCCCTCAGGGAGGCTGAGACAGGAGAGCAACAAGTTCAAATCCCACCTAAGCAACTAAACGAGATTATCTCAAAACAAACAAAAATTAAAGACGGGAATGTAGCTCAGTGATAGAGTGCCTCTGGGTTCAATACCCTCAGTATCACAAATATACACACACAGAGTTGATATATGTAAAGTGATTCAAACATAACAGACACTCAGTGTTTAAGTAATATCAGTTATTAGTATTGATATTTTTATCATTCCCATAGTTGGGGGCCCAGGGCCACTGAAAGTACAGCTTATGAAAAGCAGGTTAGGTAGTGAACTATTTAAGCAGATTCATGAAAATCACCCAGGAAGTGAAAACCATAGTCTTGCGACCAACCCAGGAGGAGAAAGGGGATCTAAACTTAATGAGTGGCAAAAATAAGACTGCACCCCTTCCTAGCTGGTCTAACCAGGGTCCCCGATTGATGAAGACAGCCAGGGTGAGTGGTGGGGAGAGAGATATAAAATTGCTGCTAGGCCCTCCCTAAGTAGAGATTGTACTGGTTATTAAAAGAGGGTAAAGTGTTCAAGAGAAATTGGTTTTAAAAAAAGCATCTTAGGAAGCAGTACTGCATCAAAGGCTAACTTTAAAACCTCCTTGTTTTGCCTCTAGTGGGACACATCAGTTTTATTTTTTACAAGTTTCCAAATAAACAAAAGATCATCATTCATTTGACTAGAGGCCTGAGATTTTAAGGTGGGGGGGATTCTGGACAGGCACTTGAAGCCCTACCTTCAGCCACTGGATTAAGTTGCCTCTTGGTTTTTCTTTCTGCCCCCTTGTAATTTAATCCTGCCCTGGGTTCCAATAAATGGGACGGAGATCTCTGGAGGCTTTGGTCACCTCCATTTCCAAGCTCTAGTGAACTTCCTCACAGCAATGCATATCAGCACCTTATGAAGATTATCTATGGGGTGGTTGAAAACATGTACCTGAGTGTGGTAGGTAAAAGACATCAGTTCTAATGTTCTTTCTCTGAGTGCAGACTTGAACAACTCTAGGAGTCTCTGGATACCTCCGTTACAGTGCTGCTCTTAGAAACTTTCCTCTAATAGCACATACGGGTGCCATAAGAAAGAGTTGAAGAAGCTGGGGCCAATATCATTTCTATACCTCTGAAGGATGTTACAAGGTAGTGAGAGCACGTGGGCCTAAGGGGTGCCCAAGAGACTCAGCTAGAACCTGTGAATGGCTAGAAACTGCAAAGAGACCTAGTTCAGCTCAGTACAAGAAAGTAACTTTCCAATAGTACTGATCAACTGTGAATAAAAATAGATACTTTGTGATGTAATGACATCTTCAGAGGAGCACAAGCCCAGGTTGAAGGATTGCTTCACAGCATAGAACGTTTAAGTATCCAGTTAAACTTTACAGCTAAGGCACTTGTTATCTTTAAGGCCAGCAGCCTGGTTTCATTCCATAGCCCTTGGCTTTCCTAGTGCTGAGCTTTAACAATCTGTGTCAAACTGATAACCAGATCACATCAAATATTACTAAAGAATAGATGTTGGGAAACATTTTGATTTTCCAGTAGGCCCCAGTTAAGAGCATGCCCATCTCTCTTTTCTACTTACTATCACCTGTGCCCACCCCCCAGACTGCTTACGAATTAAGACACATTTCTGTACTCCTTACTTTCTTGATGCCCCTGAAACAAACTCACAGGCCCTTTGGAATTTAGGATATAGAGTCCCTGGTGAGAAATGATAAAACACCCAATATGAACAGATAATTCAGAAGCTTCAGCTCTCTGATCAAGTTCTCAAAGCGGTTGTCCATGTACTCATCAACCTGCAGCTTCTTACCCTGTACTGTATGTCATATCAGCTGAAGATTCAGATTCAGGCTCAGGACCCTGAGATTCCATACGTCTAATAAGCTCCAAGTGATTCATGGATCGAAATCATTATGTAAACAGGGTTGTTATTATTATAGTAGTTGTCATTGTGATTATAATTCATTGTACTATGGCAGAGTTGTAAAATGCCCATCGGGATTAACATAAATAGGTGCGGGAAGCCCAGAGATTCTTGGGGAAACAAAAGGATAAACCAGTTGTGCTTGAGGTACCTCCCTACTCCCTGAGCCCTAGATTTTATTGCCCAACCTTCCCATCCTCTTGCCCTGGTGAAGTCCTCCTTGGAATTTTCTTTTTTTAAAAATTATTTATTTGTTTATTGGATATAAGGTCTTGCTATATAGTTCAGACTCATATTGATCCTCCTATTTTCACTCTCCCCAGAGCTGGGATTACAGGTGTGCGCCACTACACCCCATTTTGGTGGCTGACCAGCGGGCCCAGCATTCTGGGGCCAGCACAGCATGTGGTAGTAGGGATTTAACCCAGGTCCTTGTGCTTACCAGGCAGGTGCTTAGACCGTTGAGCTATCTCCCCAGCCCCTCCTTGGAACTTACTTAAAATTTCTCCCTTTGATACAAATGTTTCATTGATTTCATTCAACACTATTAGCAGTGAATGTCTGTCTCAATCCCTACACACACACACACACACACACACACACACACACACACACAGCAGAAGGTTTACTATAGTCACTTTGCCTGGTAAGCTTCAGACAGACCCTAAGTTGGACGTTTCTTCCAGAAGAGCCTCTTTCAGTAAGGAAAATGAAGGTAGAGGAAAAGACTCAATCTGATGTTTGTAATGATCAATAGAGAAGCACCTCCCCAGCCCCCTTGATATTCTTGGAAAGTGATTTTAGAGTGTAAAGTCCTGCTCATTCTATAGGAAGAGACAGATATCAAAAGACAGTACATTGCACTTCACTTTATCACACACTTTGATAATGAAAGTGCAAATACTTCCCCCAATGGAATTGTGGGTATCCCATCATTGTACACAGCCTGGACACACAGTTAAATAAGCCAGGCATGGGAAAAAAACAAAGATCTCAAGGAGGGGAATGGTTCTGAAACACAACTACCTCCCTAGGGGGTACCTCAATGAGGTACCTGACCAGAAGTACCTCTATGAGACTATGACAAACCTATTCCTCTGCAGCCTCTTCTTCAAATGGCACCTGTTTGCTGGGTCAAGCCTTGGGACAATTAGAATTTAGAGGAACCACAAGTTTTGCTAGCTGGTCCATCATAGGTGTGATAAAGATGGTAATGGCAGCCCCTACTGATCTTAAAAGTAGGCCTGAGATTGGAGAAGTGACAGGACACAGTGGTGTGCTTCTAGACAAACTGCTGCTTGGTAGGAACATCAGTTGTTGTAACGAGATTGTGTTGAACTGTGAAAGAAGTTTGCTTTAAGAATCACTCAATTAGGTTAGAATTTCAGTCTCCTTACTTTCTAGCACTAAGACCTTCAGCAAGTTACTTCGCTGTTCTGTGCCTCAGTTTCCTCATCTGCAAAAACCAAGAGTTACCAGCATTGGTCAGTTTTGTCCTCCCTGAACAAAAATAGCTGGTACCCCCAATGTATAGGAGAAGATATTTATTTGGTTTATGGTTTCAGAGGCTCATTCTGTTGTCAGCTAGCTCCAAAGCAGAAATGAAATGGTAGAAGGGCCTGGCAGAGGAAGGTCCTCAATCTGTGGAAGCTGGGAAGCAGAGAGAAAACTATGACAAGAATATGCCCTTCCGGGTCACGTCCTCAGTGACCTGCATCCCCCAACTACCCTACCTCCTTCTAACAGCACAGTAAGCTTTGCCTCCAGGATCTAATCACCTTCTGAAAGTCCTGCCTCTAAGAAAATGAGACTTTGGGGACATTTCAGCTCTAAATCACAATAGCATCTACCTTTTAAGTATATTGTAAGGATTTAGTAAGGCATTTGTAAAAGCACTTGTCTTTTCTCTTGCATATATTTACTAAGGAAAGTTGAGAGACAGAGAGGCAGCCTTATCCCTTGGGCAGATGCCAAATTGAAACGTCTATTCTATATGCCATGCCCAAGAAACAAACATAAAATCAGATGATTAGATAAAGTTTCTCCCTGCCCAGCTGCCAGTGCGGCAGCATGCTTTCTGTCAAATACATAGCTAGTCCTGGTCCGTCAGCAGATTTAGCAGATCACGTATATATGCCAGACTCTTCATGGTCTTAGGACCAAAAGAAGCCATAACAAGCTGGTCAAGAACAGGTTTTGCTATATGAAGCTAATTAGTCCAGAAGTATTTTGAACTTTGCTGCCTCCTGTCTTGAGCCTTCACAAAACTCATTCTCTGGCTCTTCCTTAGCTCCCACCCTTCACTTTCATAACTTCTCCTCTACAAGCTTCCACCTTAAATATTGCTTCTGCAGAGAAGGTTCCAGAATGTTAAATTCATCTAGATGCTTGTATTTTGCCTCAGCACTTTGCACATCTACATGTGGTAAAAACAGTACACATTTCTAAGGACTCTTTCCGCCCCAGACTAAAAGCTCCTGAGGGAGGGACATGGCCTGTTTTGGTTCATTTCTACAACCTAACTTCTTCACATAGTGCCAGGCACATAGAATGTATTGAAAATATTTGTTGACTGAATAGATGACCTTGTCAGTCCCTTTTGCCCCTAGGAGTGAGTTATCCAGGTAGACTGTCCTTCAATGTCCCCAGTGGAAAGGTCACTACTAATCACGAGAATCCAGTCTGGGGAAACTTGGGGACACTCTGATATGGGATGTCTCTTTTCTTTTCTTTTCTTTTCTTTTCTTTTCTTTTCTTTTCTTTTCTTTCTTTCTTTCTTTCTTTCTTTCTTTCTTTCTTCTTTTTTTGTATTTGGTACAGGGTCTCACTATGCAGCTCAGACTCATAATGATACTCCTGTTTTTCGGGGGGGGGGTTATATGTATTTAGTACAGGGTCTCACTACACAGATCAGACTCATAGTGATCCTCCTGTTTTCTTTATTATTATTTTTTTGATCCTCTTATTTTCAGCCTTCCCAGTACTGGGATTACTGGTGCATGCCACCACATCTGGACCAGTGGCCGGCCCAGTGCACCTGGGACTAGGACTGCCATGGCATGTAGGACTGGAGATCGAACTCCAGTCCATGTGCTTATCTAAGCAGGTACTTAGTCTGCTAAGCTATCTTGCCATCCTTGATGTCTCCTTTCTTGTCTAGCCCTTTTTCTTTCCCTCCTAAGTACCATTCCTACTGAGGTGGTGACAGAATCATGAGCAGCCATTTTGCCTCCACAATGGAAAAATGGAAGAATTAACCAAAAACCCTAGTAACTCTCCTGTGTTCTGAAAAAGGAGAGCAAGACAGTAAAAATAAAGAAGCAGCCTTGGGGGTTTCAGAAAAAGGTCCTAAATCCTACATGACAAAGACAAACTGCTCCAGCTGGGCATATATAGTCAGAGGATAGCAGATACATAGGACAGGACCAGACTGGGGACTCAAGATAACTCCAGCTCGGGCTGCCACAAGGAATATGGTTTCTGAATTTGAGAGGTCAAGTGGTTCTCTCCTGTTGAGTGCCAAACAAGAGTTCCAGGATGAACAGAAAGTGCAGGGAGAGCCAGCAGAAAGCCACCCTTGAAGAAACCATCCATCAGAGGCTGAGACTACAACTGCTCTTCTATGCATTGGCTTAAAACTCAAATTCCATTCTGGTCAAATTTCCTTATTGCATGCAAGCTGTTCTAATTTCAAGAATGTCAAATACACAGCCAAATGCAATTACATTTTAAGGGCAGCACTCACTTGAAATATAGCACAAATTTCTAAACCAATTTTAATCACATTACAGAGAGGGCAGACATGCTTAGCAATCTGAAATTCCACCTTATCCAGAGGAGCCTTTCCTGATTATTTAGAAGAGTACGGGCTCTGCCTGCCGAGGCCTCTGCTCACTCTGTGCTTTCGTGTATGCACTTATTGTTCATCAGGTAGACGTGCTTGTCAGTTATGCGTTTCTACCCTGGCTGCCTGTTCTCTCAGTTAACTGCTTGCCCTTTCTGTCTGAGCAGCTTCTTGGCTGTTTCATTCGGACACCCCTCTGTGAGCACAGGCTTGGCCTTGGATTCTTTACATGCAGGGTTCATCCCAGACTTCCCTCTGCTCAGATTCACTTAGTAAAGGCTGTTTAAGGATGATAGCTCAGGGAATCATAAGCCAAGCCAAGTGCTGGAAAAACGGTATGACAGTGAGCACACTCCACCAGAATTTAGTAATAAGTTACTTCTCATCTCAACAGTGGATCTAAGAGCCTTAGTGTTCTCCTGGTGTGGAAAACTTGGTAGTAATTCACAGAATATATATATTCTGTGAAAAAAAATATATATATATATATGCCATGATGGCCAGAGCTCCCAATAATATCCAACAACTATCCAAAACCTTAGGGACACACGTCCAGGAAGCAGCTGGAAATACTTAGTTATAGGGTCTGCAACTCACTGGCCCCTTGAGTTCTCAGTGGGAAATCACTAAACTCCACTTTGTTCAAAAGGTTCCAGGACTACTATTTTAGTAGGAAATCACTCTGGAATCCATATGCAGCCTGAAATTTTTGCTCACTTCTTCTGCTGGCTCCATTCTGTCTGTGCCTGCTTTTCTCTCTCTCCTTCCCCATTCCCTCCTTTCCCTCTCTGACCCTTGGGATCTCTAACTATATATTTTTGCCCCAAATTTCTTTCTCCCCTCTTGGTTGGTTTTGTTTTGTTTTGCTTTGCTTTGAGACAGGGTCTCTGTATGGCTCAGGCTGGGCTTGAACTCACTTTGTGGCCCAGTCTGGCCTCTAACTCTCAGTGATACTCCTGCCTCAGCCTCCTGAGTGCTGGGATTGTAGTCATGTCCAATCACACGCCACTTCTTTCTCCCCTCTTGATGCCTCTTTTCTGCCTCTCTTTCTTTTCTGTCCTTATCTCTTGCTCCTCCATCCCTTTCTCTCTAGCTGCCTCTGTTCTCAGTCTTTCATCTCTTGCTCCTCTCTCTGTGTTTCTCCTCACATTCTGGCTTTCACCACTGCTCACTCTTCATCCCCAGGTACAGAAACACCCATTTTTCCCCTTTAAGCCTCACAAATTTAAAAAGGTAATTTTACCTGGAAATCAAAAGAAAAGGGCCCAGAGCACAGATGTCAGCCTCACTAACCCAAGCCGCTTTAACTCTTTTTCTACGGTAAGTTAAGGTCCAGGGCTCCAGCTCCTCCAGCTTGACTTAGTAGAATATTCAGAAAATAAATAATGACTTGCTAGGGCCTCTGGCATCGGGTGACAGAGTAAGAGAGGATGATAGACTAAATGGAGTACACAAATGACCTTTAAGGTCTATCCTGCATTTGGGATTCTTTGATTTTACAACTGTAACGTACTTGAGCCTGAAGTGAGCAGGAATTATTCAGCTCTCGGCCTGACACATTAAGAGGAATAAGCTAGAATACACCCCAGGGAGAAAGAGTAGAATAGAGGAAGGACTGCAGACCATGTCACTGTCTCAAAACCAGCATGAATTAATAATATTCATTGAGAACTTACAATGTCTCATACATTGTTCTAAACATTTTGCAAATGCTGTCTGATTTAATCTGCTATTTCACAGATGAGAAAAATGGTTTCCTTTGGTGACCATTTAGTATCATGAAGATTGATTGTAAGAGATAGGCTTGTCTAGCCTCAAGAAGAGAACATTTAAACAAACATGAGTCTCTTTGCTTCAGACTCTGTCAGAGTCTATTGGATGATTTGCACACAGAATCCACTCCCAGTTGGATTCCTAGAGGGCAGAGCTAGAATCAAAGATTAGAAGCAGATCTGAACTCAATACAAACAAAAAACTGTCTTGGGAGTTATAGTTGTCTATGACTACAACAGGGTGTCCGGAAAGGGAGAGAGAGAGAGATCTAAGTAGAGCCTGAATGGTCACTCAGGAAAGGAGGAGGAAATCACATCCCTAAAGGTCTCTTGTAGTTCTAAGGACCTGTGTGTCTCTATTTTTTTTAAAGTATTTGGTACAAGGTCTCACTGCCCCACTTGGACTTGTAGTGATCCTCCTGTTTTCAGCCTCCCCAGCACTGGGATTACAGGTATGCGCCACCGTGCAAGGTCTCCATGGCCACCTCAGCGTGCCTGGGGGTGGAGCCGGTGCAGCATGTGATACTGGGGATCGGTTCCTGCACTTGCCTAAGCAGGCACTTAGTCTGCTGAGCTATCTTGCCAGCCCTGTATTTCCATTTTGGGGTATATACCAGCTTGAAGACCCATGTATGGCCCTTTTAAAGCCCTCTTGGTACTATTCATACTTCATCTGCTGCAGATAAATATTCCCATCTCTACATAGCGAGAAGATCCTGTGGCCTGATCATGTTCATCCTTCTTCATAGGTTTGTTAATTCTCTGGCTCACCTTCCAAGGGGTTTTAGGCCATAACTTGCAGAAGAATTCCTCCAACAGCATCCCTTCCCTCCATCCAGTTTCCTGCTCAGGCCAATCTTGTAGGGAGCAAGATGTCCAGAAGCCAGTTATGCCTCATGTCTAATACCTGAAACTGGTACACACCATCCTACTCCTCAGGTGCAGGTAACTGCAGGACACTGGGGCTCAAGCAGAGCTGCCATAGCTTAGGGAGGCTAAAGGTGGAGATGCAGGAAGAGAAGTCCTGCCCAGGGCGAGCTCCTGCTGCAGAAGCTAGCAAGAAAAGGCCCTTGCCTCAATATCCAGAATGTAGTTGTTGCTCATGTTGATTTCCAGCAGCAAAAAGGAGCCCAGAAAGTTATCCCAGGCCTGTGATTGAAAGCCTCAGGCTCTCCAAGGAGCTGAGCATGACCATCTAGTAAGTAGCCACGCACTGTTGAAGCAATTGCCTGAGAGGTCCCTAATTCATAGGTGATACTAGAACTAGAGTGACATGTGGTTAGCCAAATGATTATGGTTTTTGAAGGTTGGATGCTAGGATGAGGAGGCAAAGCCATAGAAATTGATGAATGGCCTGGGAGGCTACAACCTCCAGTTGGTTGCCTCAAAAGTCTACATGTTGAAGACATGTTCTGGCCTCAGTTGCACCATCCCCAGCAGGATTTTTAGAAGGTCATAAGAGAGGTTGTTCCACACTGTACTGGAGCCCTGCTAGAAAAGGGTAGGATCTCAGAGCTCAATAAGAAACAATTTTTCCTGACAAGTAAGGTCAGGGAGAAATCAGAATGTCTTTGAGCTAGAGAAAGAGTGAGTGAAAGACAATAAGGAGGAAGAACTGAACTCTATTCACTCAGCAAGAAGGTCATTGAGCACCTCCCATGGCACTGTTAATATGTTAGCTCACTTGAAGAAATAGGGATGGCTCATCTTGCCTCACAGATGATGAAAGCTCAGAGAAGAAAAGCAAACTGTCCTCTGGCAGCAGGACATTTGTTTTTATTCTTGAATGAATCAAGTGGCCTTAGGGAGCAATACAATTGGTACAATCCTTGAGTGTTAGAACTAGAAGAGATCTTAGAGACCCCTTCTCTCTGACAGCCCTCTCATTTTATAGCTAAAACAGTAAATGCCTCAGACCTGGGAACTGGCTTATCTAAGGGAACAACAAATCTGAGTGCCTTTTCACTTCTGTCCCAGCAGCTTACTAGGGAAGAGGAAGAAAGGAGAGAAAGATAGCAATGAATTCATTTCTAATTCCTTAAGGTGAATGCTCCCTACCAACAGTCCACAGCCTCTTTGGACATGGGGCACCCACCCACGATCAAAAGAAACTAGTTCTAGCTCTTTGACAGCAAGAGTAGAATCAAGATGGGCTCCTTCACTGTTCACCCTGACTGAGAATGTAGGGTACTAATCTTTAGGTACTTTTTCTAAAGGCCCAAACCAGGGCAGGAAGGTTCAACAAAGATGAAAAAAGTAAGGACCAACATACTACATAGGGGAAAGATAAGAAAGAACAGTCAGGGAGGGAGTAAAGGCATTTGAGAGTAAAAAGAAAATAAGTAGAGGAAAACTGCCAGGCTTTGTAATGTGAGTCGGATTATGGGGGTATCAAGAAATCAACAGAATAGGATGTTTTCTTGACTAGCCTGTAAGTTCCCCCTCATTCTTTGAGTGCTATCTGTAGGGAGCTGCGTGTAGCCGCGCCCTAGGATGGCGCCGGTTTCCGCCTTCCACCCCCTCAGGGGGTGAGCACTCCTGGTAATCAACAACTCCATAAAAGGCCAAGGCTTGGGCTAATGCATTGCTTCCGCGTACCTGGACCAATGGACGGTACACACGTAGCGCCCCATGGTTGGAAGCCCTGAGACTTATAAGCTAAGAGCAGGGGCCTCGAGGGGGAAGAAGGCTGATGTAACAGGGCAATAAAAGCTGAGCAGGCACAACCAGTGGTCGCGTCTTCCTTGCTGGCAAGGCCGCGCGCGACAGCTATCATATAAATTCTTCTATTATAAATGAAATTCAAAGTCTGAGCAAAAATTCTAGCCTCTCAGCCTCCGTATCATGGGGCATTGGCTTCAAAAACCATAGAAAAATTAAGACTTGGCATGGTGGCGCAGGCCTGTAATCCCAGCGCTGGGGAGGTTGAAACAGGAGGATCGAGTTTGAGCTGCGTAGTGAGACCCTGTACCAAATACATAAAAATTAAAAAAAAATAAAGGAAAATCAGAGTCAGGGGCCACACTGAAATGAGACAGGTCTTGGCAAGTAATGTACTTGGTGCCCCCTCCCTCCATTCATTCAATTAGCACCAGGCCCTGTGAGGAACAGGAGAGCTTCAAGTCTCACCTACATTAAAAAATGAAACAAAACAAAACAGCACCCTGACTCTATTTGTTTCTCTGGCTCTGGCTTTTCTTTTCTCTCCCCTTTTCAGGAAAGGTGTTAGAAAAGCTTGGTTGTTGATTTCATCCTCTGAAAAAAAATTCCTTCATTTCCATCCCCACTACAGCTTCTCTAATCTAATCTCAGTGTATCTCTCACCTGCCTCCAGGCTATGCTATCCTTCAAGGCAGTTGGACCTTCAAGCCGCCAGCTGTAACTACCCACATCCCGCTTAATGCCCTTTGGTGGCTCCCTACTGTCCACGGGGTCAAGTCCAATCTCTTTACTTGCTAATGAGCCCCTTCACTGTCTGGTGCCTGCTTATCTAGTATTTGTTTTTTCTTTCCTGTCACTCTGTCCACAAGAAACTTGCATTTCAGTCAAAATTACTGAGTTACTGGAACAGCTATAAGTAGTTACTGATTCACACCTCTTTTCATGTACCAGTCTTTCTTCCTGGAATGTTCTTTCTAGCTTGCCTATCTGGCATAATTTGACCTGGGCTACAAGCTGCAACTGCAAGGTGATCTGTTTAGTGAAGCTTTCCTTCATCTCCCTTGCCTTCAGCCTTCTAGTCCTCTAGGTGGCACCATCCTCATACTCCCTGACCAGTTGCTGATGTCTAGTCTGGTTTATCCCCACTCCTTCTGATTTTTCTTTAATGGAATCTTATTCTATACCAGACACTCTAATGTTGTACATATTATCTCATTGAATCTTCATACCTACCCTGTGAGTTCAATGCATGATTATCCCTGTTTTAGGGATTAAAAGCTAAAAAAAAAACCAGGCTTGAAGATCTAAGTCAGTTGCCCAACATCATCCAGGACACAAGGCCAATTAGTAGAATAGTGGAGCTCTAAACTCAGGCTCATTCACAAGACTTAACAATGGATGCTAAAGTACTTAGTCTTTTTGCAGCAAAGGGCACAGTGACTCCAGAAGAGGTTTGCTGAAGCTGGGGAGGTGTGGAGATGAAGTCACCTTAGGATGATCATGTGTTCTGCTATCTTATGAAATGCAGGTGGTTACCTTGGGGCAGCCCAATGGCAAGTGCCTGTGGCTTCTTTCATCGGTGACAGAGAGAAGGGTGGAGCTGGAAAGAAGTTATTGCATTTCTAAGAAGAAAAAGATACAAAGCTTCAGGTACTGATGCTGCCTACTTTAGGAGTTCACACAAAATCCTTTGGCGATTCCTGGAGTCACATAGTCCTAGACAAGACTGAGGAGAGAGACAAGGGAAAAGGGGAGGGGGAGTTGAGGCAGCCAGTCAGGCTCCAAGTGCCACCTGGTGGCCAGCCTATGAGAGGCAAGTGGATGGGTCGAGATCACAAGCTTCGAGCACAAACTAAATGAACTAGACCCTGGCTCACAGCACTCTTTTATTTACTCTTTCAACCATGTGTTTCCCTATTCATTTCTTTATTCTTTAACAAAAGTGTATTGTACAAGACACATTGTATACACTGGGATATAGCAGTGAACAAAACAAATTATGATTTTCATTGACCTCACACTGTAGTGATAGCAGACAGGCAGAAAAATAGAGACCTGGGCAGATAGCTCAATGGTAAAATGTGCTCAGCATGTGCAAGAAACTGGGACCAAGCTTCCATACAAAAAAGATAAACCAAATAATTAGATGGCATTGTGTGTTGGATGGTGATAAAAACAGATTGGAGGAACAGAGGCTTTTCCACTCTAAATAAAGACATGTTTAGAAGGTGGAATTTGAGAAAAGACTTGAAGGACATAAGAGAGGCAGCCATGAAGATATATGTGGGAAGCTGGTTCCAGGACAGGAAAGCACTCTGGGAAAGACCTGAAGAGCATGTGCAGTGTGAATAAGGAGCAGTTAGGAAGTGAGTGAGGCTGAGCAAGGAGTTCCAACGAGAACAATGGGAGAGGCCACAGAGAGGCAGGGAGGGATTGGATCGTGTTGTATTCTAGAGGCCTGTTTCGTATAGTAAGAGAGTGAGATGTGAAGCCACGGAGGGTAAGTTGCCCAGGATCACCCAATGTAGCAAGTGGTACTAGGTATTTTGTGTCAGAATCCTTTGTCCTGTGGTACTGATAGGGATAGACAAGTAGATTAGTAAAACAGAAATGATAACCTGAAGTAGACCTATATAGATCTGCCCAACTGGTTTTTGAAAAAGGACAAAAGCAATTCAATGGAGGAAGCCAGATAGTTCTTCCAACAAATGGTGCTATGGCAACTGTACCACCACAGACAAAATCAAACCTAGGCCTTAACCTCATCCTTTTTACATAAGCGAACTCAGCATAGACCATGAACTTAAAGGTAAAATATAAAACTTACAGAAAAAGAATAGGAGAAAACCTTTGGGACCTAGGGTTAGGAAAACAACCTAGATTACCTTAAAATAATCCAGTTATCCTTAATCAGGTGACTGAATAAACAAGCCATTACACATCCACACCATGGAATATTACTCAGCATTAAACTGGACAAAGCATTCGGTCAACAACTTGGGAGACTCATCAGGGAATTATGTTGAGTGAAAAAAGCTACTCTTAAAATGTCATATACTGTACATAACATCCTTGAAATAACAAAATTATACAGATAGAGAAAAACGGAATTTTTGTTTGCCAGGGGTAAGGTGTGAAGGGAAGAAGGTTGACAAGTATGGTCCTAAAAGACAATATAAGGAAATTTTGTGATATTTTGACAGCTCTGCATCTTTTCTAGGGTTGTAAGTACACGAAGTTCCATATGTAATAAAATTGCACAGAACACATCATGCACAAACACACAAATGAGTGCACATGAAGCCAGTAAAATCTGGATATGCTCTGTAGATTGTATCAATGTCGGTTGACTGGTTTTGCTATTGTACTGCAGGGATACAAGATACCAGTGTTGTAAAGGTCCTCTCTGCTTACTTCCTACGAAGCATTTCAAAATAGAAATGTAAAACAAAAACTTAGAAGAAACCATAAGAGATTCTAAACAATAAATTTGGAAAACTAGAAAAAAAAAAACAGGGTTGGGAGTATAGCTTGGTGGTAGAGTTCTTATCTAGCATTTGAAGAGGCCCTAGGTTCCATCTCCAGTACCTCAAACAAGGAGGCTAAAGAAACAAGAATCTTCACAGATTCACTGGCATTCACAGCCCCCAAATCAGTTCCCCATTCAAAACTTTTTTTTTGATCTGGTCTTAATGAAGGGCTATTCAAGATGATACTTAGTTCATCACCCTTATTTTACAGATGGGGAAAGTGAGGCACAAGGAAATGATATACTGCTTGTCCAAGTTCACAGAGCAAAAGAGAAAGGTGGAAATAAAATGGACTTGGTTCCTAGTTCCCATGAGGGTGATAAGGGTCTTGGGGTGTAGGATGTGGAAAAACAAATCCAAATGTCTTTTTCTCTTTTTTCCATAATTTTATTGATAAATAGCAATGAGACAGTTTCAAATCAGATTGGTAGGACAGTTTCAATAATTAACACATTGCATACATTCTTCTTAGTGGTTAATTGCTGTACAAGATGCAGACATGATATCCTATTTACAAACACCATTAGAACAAATCCCTCTATTCATTAAGAGAATGTAACTATATATCTATCCTAACCACTTTGAATACACAGATACAAAATGGACATTTATCTGTATACGGTTTTTTGTTAAGTTCCATTATTTGAATATTATCGGTATGTAAACTCAGCAAAATATTCTAAAAGAGTCCAGTAGCCCATAATAGCATTGGGTCTTCCACTTGACTGGCAATGTCAGAAATTGTTGACCTGAGTCCCCTACAGCTCAACAAAACAGCATGGCTTTACTTCTTATATATCATTTTTATACTTTTCTGCTAGATGGTTAAGACCAAGGTAAAGCAGGATCTATGCAACAAGAGTTGTAGCTTTTGGGTCTGATAAAGTCAGTGAAATCCCCTTAGGATTTATCCTGAGATCCTGTACCTCAGATTGTAAAACCTTTGTCAGTGTCAGCCATGTGGATGAGTCACGGCCATTTCTTGGCCAATGTGCTCTCTGTGAAAGCCTGAGAGAATGGTTTCTCTCCATGTGACTCTCCTTAGGCACACTCTAGAATTCTATTTTTTTTTTTTTTTGGTGGAACCAGGGATTGAACTCAGGCCCTTGTTCTTGCCAGGGAAGCCCAAATGTCTTTTTCTCTTTAAGCCATTCTAAATTCTCTTATGCATTAAAGTATGTAAGGTACTTAGCCAGTGCCTAGTACAGCATCAGCACTCTGTAAGTTTCACAGTTCCCTTCCCTCCTTTGTTGAGAGAGGTTCCTCTAGGTACTCATGCTTGGGAGGAACAGAGAATACAAGCACAGCCACTGCAGACAGCAGTCACCTCACCCCCAGCCCTCTCTGAGTTCTAGATCTCTAGTAGACACTGAACCTGGTGATGTCCCAGAAGTAAGGAGAGAGTGTAACCATGGAGATGACTGGGAAAGGGGTTGCTGTGGTGACAGTCTGCAAAGTAGGGGTGTGACTTGGAAGGCAGGTTGGAGACCATGGAGTTATTTCAATAGACATGGGGAGAGGGTTCTCTCAGGCTCACTAAAGGGTGGGGTCAGGGGATTGGGAGAAGTCACTTATCTCCATGGTAAAAGATGGGTAAGTGGTGGGGTCACCTGGTGAAAAGCTGGCAGTGAAGCTTTCTATCTCTGATGTTAAAGGGCTGACAGAGGTACTCTTAAATTTTTAAATGTCTCTATTTAAAGATTGTTAAATGTCCCTCCATGCACCACATAAAGTCATCTTGTTGCCAGGTAGTTCCTCTAGAAATGGCTCACCAAACAAAAGTATTCCAGGTCCTTCTTGTCTCAAACAAAGAATTAGAGGAGGCAAGCCAAAAACAGTGCCAAAAGTTGATTTAAATATAGGGTAATGGGTATGGGAAGAAGTAGCTCTACAGAGCAAACTTAAGCAAAACACAGAGGGAAAAGGATAAAAAGTAACAGTGAAAGTGCTAGGGCGGGCTATGGCAAGAAGTCACGATAGCTAGCTCCTCACTGTGTCTTGTCTCTTTTATGCCATCTCCATCTTGTGAGAGCTCACAACAAGTTCTACACACCGAGTCCTGAGTGTTATCGGGCACCTGGAATCCTGTAACTTGACAGGTCCGGCTTATTTGCCCAGCCAGCTTTGCCATCCCCTACCTCCTGTATCAGTATCACTCTCGTGTCAACAGTGTGCCCCAGTGTATCTACCAGAGATCCTTTTAGAACTGTTGTGGACAGCAACTGAGATGCTTATCTTTGCTCTTTGGAAACATCTGCTCTACAAATAGGTGTGCAGTACTCCCTACTCACCTTTTATGATCCATGAGGAAAGGGATTCTGCTTGTCCCATGTATTGCAGGCCTAGAACAGTGTCTTGCACACAGTAGATATTTGATAAATGTATGTTGAATGAATGAATCACCTACTTCTTATTGTGGCCAATTGTACATTCCAATAATTTTGAAACGTGAGAAGCCTCTATGAATTCAGTGGCTTAGCTCCACCCATCCTTGTTTCCTTCATACTGTTGGTATCACTAGAACAGCATGTCCCACACAACAGTGAAACCACTTGTTGTCTGTCTCTCAGTCACCTACCAGTTCTAGGGTCTCAGAGGCAATAACTATGAATATTTCTACCCCAGAGGCTTAGCACAGTGCCTAGCACAGAAAATGTCCTCAGTAAATATTTAATTGCCTCCTTGTTGCTTATATAGCACAGCAGTCTGCTCTTTCACTCTTACTACTTTCTAGCATCTATATAACAAGGACATATTTATTTTCTCTCTTGTCTAGGTCTATAATGTCCCCACTAGGTCACTAATGTCCCCACTTCTATGGTAGTGTATAATGGCTAAAAGCATGGGCAGGGGTGAGTTCAAATCCTAGCTAATGGTAACACTATTGGGCCAGTCACTTTAACCTTTCTGAGCCAGTTTTCTCATATCTAAAACAGAAGTATAAAAGCACCTTTATCTTATGGCACTTGTGAGGACTGAGAAAATGCATGAGAATTAGGACAGGCACCTCATTGAAAGTGACCACGAAGGGGTAGGCCTTATTATTATGCAAATTCAGTCATTCAACACTGAGTCCTACTTAACAGGTGTCAGGTGCTGAGCTGAAGGAAATGAAGGTGAAGAAAGCCTTCTTCTCGTCAAGGAGCTCTAGCTCTAGTGAAAGACACTCGGGCCTAAGGTGAGTATGGTGTGGTACCATTATAGGGAGATGAAGAACGTGTTGGAAAAGCTAAGAACAGGGTGCATCACCTGCAAGAGAAGCGTCAATAAATGCTTCCCAGAGGAAGTAATTATTGAGCTAAGTTATGAGTAATGAATAGAAATTTGCCAGGCAGACGAGGAAGAAGACAGTCCAGGCAAAAGGCGCTCATGTTAATGCTTGCAGGCCTAAGAGAACATGACAGACTCGGAGAACTCGGAGAATTCCCTAAAGAAATGGCTTAAGAACCATGAAGGAACAAAAAAAGAATGTCTGTAGGCAGATCAGAAAGGATCTTGTAAGTTGAGGCACAGAATGTATCCTTTTGGCCCAAAGCTATTCACTTCATTCTTCTGACACTTTTTTCTTTTTGCAGTATTAGGGATTCAACACTGAGCTACAGCTCCTGGCCTTTTTATGCTTTTTGTGTGGGAGGGGGGGATGTTGAGACAGGCTATCATTAAGCTGCCCAAGCATGGCTTGAACTAGTGATTCTCCCACCTCATTGTCCTCAATAACTGGGATTACAGGGATGGAGCACTGAACTCAGCTCTTCTAATACTTTCAACATACCTTAATACTGACCAAATTGATCATTGATTATTTGTCTCTTTCTGAGCCCCTTAATGGCTAAAACCCTGTGTGGTGTTCTTCAAATTTCCTGTGCCTAGTTTTCAGTCAGAACAATACCAAATGTAGAAAAGTAGATGGAAGAGACTTCTCCAGGGTAACACAGCTATTTGGGAGGAGAGATGTATCCACTCCAGGTGTATGGAATATTTTTGAGTGCTGTTTTACATTTCTGAGACTTGGATAAGACGTAGGAATTGAAATATTTCATTTAATACACCCTTCACTACACTGAATTTTTTCCTTTCATGAACATCTTGTCACTAGTCATGGACATTCAAATTTCAGTGACACTTCATCAAGAGCCTTTAGGCACTAAGAATTAGGTAATATATAAATTTTGGCAAGTTACAGTGTGCTCTGGGCATTATGTGTACACAATTTGATTTCATCTATAGCGGTACCTTGGTACTGTTTGTTTTGTTTTGTTTTGTTTTGTTTTGTATTTTGTGCAGGATCTCAGTATGCAGCTCCGACTCTTGTAGTGATCCTCCTGATTTCTGCCTCCTCAGTGCTGGGATTACAGGCGTGCGCCACCACACCTGGACTCCATAGCCAGCTTAGCATGCGCAGGGGGTGGAGCTGGTGCGGCATGCCATGCCAGGGATCGAACCCTGGCCCCTGCACTTACCTAAGCAAGTGCTTAGTCCACTGAGCTATACTGCCAGCCCTTCTCATTGTTAATTAGTTACAGAAGGCCTCACAAGTATCAAGAAAGAGGAGCAGTGATGGAATTATTTTGGCTAGAAAGGGTAATGTGTCCCAAGACCATTGCCATTAACAAGATACAGCTTACGCATCAAATGACAGGTTCTAAGATAAAAATTTTGCCTTGAAATGTGCTGGGTACCAAATGTGACAAATTTCGAAGCAGTCAAGTGCCAGGCTATGACAGTAGTGCTGTCGTCAGCATTAGAGGTATAAATGTCATTGTAATATTACTCACTTAAAACAAAATAGCAATGGACCCTCCAAGTCAGGCCAAAGTTAAACTGTCAATCCAAGAACAAATCTTCATTAAGAATCAATGCAATGAATGGATACCCACTATTACTATCAGAGAGTAGAATCAGAAAATACTTGAAAGGTCATCTATCTCATTTCTAGAGTCACCCACGTTAGAAACTTTCTATTTTTCTCCTATCCTCTAATATCTTTCCATTCTAACTCAGTCTACATCCTATTGCCCAGTTAATCCTAGCTGTGTGATACAGAGCAAGTTGCCTGACTTCTCAAGCTCTTGGTTGTCTTATCTGAAAAGTTAATGGACAATGATGGGTTAGTGTCAAGTCCCTCAAAGGTACCTAGAGTGTCACTAAACAGGTTGAGGAAAAGATGGGCCATGAGCTTAGTTGGTAGGCTCCTATGTATTCTTTTTAAACACATCAGCCATTTCAGAAACTGTAGGCCTCTCTTAGTTTGGAAAAAGAGTTATGCTACTACAAAAAAGTTTAAGTACCATAATACTTTCATAATTTCTACAGATCCTATTTTCTCTAAACTAGGATTTTGAAGAATCATACACAGAAGAAATTTAACATGATCAAGTGTTTATGTACAGAAATACAATAAATAACTCATTTCTATTCCTTTTTTATGACTTCTTTTTACAATTGATAGGCTATGGCCCTAGTATGAATTGTTGAATTATGGTGGTCATCTAATATGGCTGAAGCCTTTAAAACAACAGCTTATCTTCCCAGAGACCACCTCCCCTCTTCTTCTCCATCTCAGCCCAGGGTGCAATTTCCTTTCACCTTTCCCACCTCCTCAGGGAAGACCCCAATCAGCTCCTCAGGTATATCTAGACATCCCCCTCACACCCCAGCCCTGACAAAAGGCCATAGAAGCTTCAGCTTCCCTTTGTTCCAATCCAGAGAATTCCTTATCTTCCCAGATTCTATGTCCTCCAAGATAATAAAGCCACTTTCCCCTTTTCCTTCTGCTTGTTTCTCTGCTGTGACACCATCAAAAACCTATCAACAGTAATCTTCATGTCCTTTCAAAGTCAGCTGAAATGCAATGCTTAAAATGACAATTCTAATGTGTGATAGGAACTCTGAAAGTAATTCGAAACTCCCACAAAGATTATTTTGAAAGTCGTAGAAAATGGTTTATGGAGTTCAGAACCAAATTCAAATTTTCATAGTTTTCCACTTACCTAACAGTAAAAACATGTCTAAAGCCAAACAAATGCAAATAAGTTAAGCTATTATTGTCATAACAACTGTTTTCATGTCTCCTCCACAAATACTGTCTTTCCATTCATGGCTAAAGCTAACACTTAAAGTTTAGTTTACTGAAGTGACTAAAGGCACTGTACCAGAAAACCAAATAATTAATTCCCCAGAACTCCACTTGTAGAGCTTGGTTTCAAAGGGGAGGTTTATTAGCTGGGGAGCCTCTTCAACCTCCACTTAGGACCAGTGTCCTTTACCTCTTGCAAAGCACTGTTTGGAGCTTCTGTGAAAGGTTTTCTCCATCTTTCTAAATCCTACCCGACTGAAGGTTAATAGAGTAGAAACAACTGGACACAGAAGAGATCCGCAAGTCACTTAATACTTCTGATATCTGAAGTTTTTTGTTTGTTTGTTTGTATTTTAAGGAAGTGTCTACAGGGTGTTCAGCTTTCTTTCTGCAGAACGAGGCTTTGAACTCAGGCCCTTGTGTTTCCTAGGCAAGCACTTATTCTACTGAGCTATCTCCCCAGCCCAATTTGGGCTAATAGTGATTCTCCTGTTTACAGCCTCCCAAGAGGTGGGATTACAGGCGCATGCCACCACAGTCTCAATTGCTGTCTCAGCGCGAGCGTGCACGTGCACGCGCATGCACAGGGGTCGGGGACAGCTAGACTGGCCCGGGGAGCAGGACCGGGATCAAACCTTTGGCCCCTGTGCTTGCTTGCAGGCGCTTTAATCTGCTGAGCTATTTGGCTGGCCTTGAGGTTCCTTCTTCTTGCTTTGAAATTCTATAACTGCATGTCCTGTCTGAGAAGCCTTTTGAATTCCTAGTGTTGAATGACTTGTCATTTTTTGGATTTCCAATAGCCTGTGCAACACTGTCCTATATTGCCCTCTACTTACTTTTATATAAAAATGTTTTTCCTTCCCAACCATATTTATTTTATAGTTGTTGTTGCTATTATTATTATTATTATTATTATTATTATTTTGGGTACTGGGGGTCATAAGCAGGACCTTGCGCTTGTGCTGGCGCTTGTGCAGGCGCTTATGCCGCTGAGCTATCTCCGTGGGCCCTGCTGGGGAGATGGCTCAGTGGAATATAACACTTCCCTGGCAAACACCAGAGCCTGAGTTCAATCTCCGGTTCCGCAGAAAAAAAAAAAAAAGACAGTTTAAAAGTTTATTTTGGAGAGCAGGTAGTGCGCCCTCTACCGCAATCTCCTAGTCAACTCGGGGAGTGTCTGAAGGTAATCAGGTATTTATATTGATTCGCCCAAAGCAGTGAAGCCCTCTCTTTTAAAGTCCTGGAATTGCATTGTAATTCATACTGTCTAGTAGAAATACATGAACCACAAATGTAACTAAATTTTCTAGTAGTTTAAAAAAATGGGGAAAAAAGTGAAAAGTTAGTTTAAGAATATTTAACTCAACCTATTAAAATATCATTTCAATATGTAGTAATATAAAAAGCATTGATAGTTTACTTTTTTTGTAATGTCATTCAAATGCTTGGTAGCCATCTATTAAACAGCCCGGTTCTGCATGATTGGCCTGCTTTCTAAACGATTATTATACTTCTTTTTTCTATTCATAACTATTCAGTTTAGCCAGAGAGGTGCAAGCACGAAATCAGATAAGTGATGAATTTGTACATCGCTAGCTATTGTACAGTGTGGCGAGTCCCGGGACAGGGATGCACGGAAGAAGGCCTGCCTAGGCAGCTGAGGGTCGCGGGGTGGGGGTGGCGGAGCCAAAGAAGGTTGCACAGAGGAAGTAACTTTTGACCTGGGAACTCGGCGGCCCGAGAGAGGCCGGCGATGGGAAGACACAAGTCGCGAGTTACTCCTCGAGCTGGGCCCAGGAAAGGCTCCACGGGTCTCTAGTCCAGAAGGCGTGCGGCAGTCGGTGGAGAGGAAGAGGCGACTGGGATGGGAACAGGGTGGCGGAGGACCGGCGGGGCGGAACCCGGAGCTCCATCTGTGGGGGACGGAAGCCGGAAGGGGGCGCCATCTGCACCTGGAGCTGGCGCGGCCGAACCTCGGAGCCCGGGGCGGCCGCGGGGGCGCCCGGCCGTCGGGAGCCTCCACCAGGGGAGCGCCTCGCGAGGTAAGACGCGCTCCGGACCCGTCCTGGGGCGCGCCGCGGCCGCCCCCGCCTCGCACGCCTTCCCGCGCCCTGTGCCCAGCCGCGCCCCCCGCCCCACCCGGAGACCCCACGAAACTTCCCGGTCAGCCGTCCGCCGCGAGAAGTAAGCCGTAAAATAGCGCCAAGGGTTTTGCTTGTGTGTGTTTTTAACAGATGCCTGTAGCTTCTACCAGGCTTCCTGGTAAAATGAGTCAATGGAGACGGTTGCCTTGCCCGGGCCGGCTAATCGCCGCTCCCGGGAGTCCCTCCCGGCTTTGGTAACAATGGCGGGACTGGCCAGTGCAGCGCCACTTCCGGGGCCTGCCGCACACGTGGTTTACTTCAGTCTGGTTGCCCTTGAGCCCGGAAGCAAATGCTCTGGGTTCCTCCCACTCCAAGATGGCAGCGTCTGAAGACAGCTTAGAGCTCCCTCGACTTCCCGAGCTGTTCGAAACCAGCAAACAGCTTCTGGAGGAAGTAGAAGTAGCCAATGAACCCACCGGCGCCAAGATAATCCAGGACAGAGTGATCAAGGGACTAGATCTACTTGAGAAGGCTGCTAAAATGCTATCGCAACTCAGTTTGTTCAGGTATGGGGGAAAGGGTAAAAACGGAGAGCGAAGGTAATACTCTATCAAGGATGGAGCCACTGTGCTTGGGTTGGGGGCTTTTAAGACCCTTTCGTATCTACTCGCTACGGCCTTAATACATTGTTTTCACTGTCCGTCTCTCATCTGAGATGGTTGGTGTCCCATAACTCTGCTCCCTAGTGTCGGCTGAATGCATAGGCATTGGGTGTGAACACAGCCACTTAGGTTGAAACTGGCAGCTGTTGCCTTTGTTTTATTCCCTCCCAGCCCTCCTCTCTCCGAGGAAGCAACAGCCACTGTTTGAATGCTAAATCGGGCTTCACAGCCTCCTTTTTGCTCTTTCCAGCCGAAATGAAGATTTAGAAGAAATTGCTTCCATCGACCTGAAGTACCTGATGGTGCCAGCGTTGCAAGGAGCCCTCACCATGAAACAAGTCAACCCCAGCAAGCGGCTAGATCATTTACAGCAGGCTCGAGAACATTTTATAAACTACTTAACTCAGTGCCATTATTACCATGTAGCAGAGTTTCAGCTGCCCAAACAACAACTGGACAAGAACAACTCAGCTGAAAATAACACTGCTAGTTCTTCCATGGCCTATGCTAACCTCCTTGCTATGGCGTCTCAAAGAAAGGCTAAAATAGAGAGGTGGGTCAATAGCTATAACTCGAGAGGTTCCCAGTGACAGTACAATTGGTGAGTGCATGTCTTTGTGTGCGTGGAAGACAGAATGGTGTGTACATGTTGGTTCTTACTGAGCATGAGCTCCAGGCAGAGCAAACTTTGCTGAGTTTTTCAGAAAGCCTCTACCTTTGTTGAGGTGATTGTACCCAAACCAGAGAAAATCAGTGCAAAGAACTTTTATTGTAATGGAGACAGACAGTAACTGCTTTCCCCAAGTCTAAAATTGAGGAAATAATAGCTCCTTCCTCAGAGAATATCTTATGAGGACTAAAAGAAAAATACAAATAAAGTGATCTGCACAGTATATTCTGATAGAATAACCAAAGGATTATGGTTGCAAATGGCAACAGTGTAGTTTAGCAGTGTCTTGCAACCTTTTGTCACAACATAATACACATATGCAGTAAATAACTCTGAAGGGCTCTCATCTCAGAGGTGTTGTTTTGTGTTCTGGGTTTTGTTTTGTTTTGTCTTTTTGAGATAGGATCTCAAGGGCAGTTCAGGCTGGCCTTGAGTTCACTTTGTAGTCCAGGCTGGTCTCGAACTCACAGTGATCCCCCTGCCTCCACTTTCTGAGTGCTGAAATTACAGGTATCCACTACTGTGCTCCACCCAGTGTTCTGTTTATTGAGTTGCATTGTTCTAACAAGAATACTGAATTAGATGTGTAACATCTTCAATGTAGCAATGTTTTTTTATGTGACCTTGAAAAAGTTGCTTATCTTAATCTTAAAAATTATTTTTAACGGTAATTACAGTGTAATTACAGTGTCTCGGAACTATGCTGATCACTGAAGATGCAAACTGTATGAGCATTTGTATGAGTGGTCATTGCTTGGGAGGAGTTCGTACTATGGTGAGGAAGATGCATATAGAAATAGAATAGCAGTATAAATTGATGTGCTAGAGAGATGCACAAGGTACTGTGAGGGCACACACCCAAAGGTTTAGGGGAGAAAAGGCTCCCTGCAAAGGGTAATTCCTGTCAGGAGTTAGGACAAATAGTATTGTCCAGAGGAAAAGGAGAGGAGGGCATTAATCTGCAGAAATAGTGGCATTGATAAAACCAATGGGACATTAACCACTTACCAGTCCAATTATTTAAATACAAAGTGACCATAAGTTGCATATTTTTTCCTTAATTTTTCTAACGTAGCAGAAAATATATAAATGACACTGTTACTACATTATTCAGCACAACAATCAACTGGTTAAAAACACACCTGGTCAGTATGTAAACAGATGTGCTGCCTGAGTGACCCAGGGTAAACAGTTAAGTGGTTAAGGAAACTGCTGGAGTGGGGCTATGTGGGAGAGGAACAGCACTCAGTTAAGTGATGCTGGGACACTGTGAAAGAGGAGGAAGGAATGGTGCTGAAGAATGCAGGGTCAATACCAAGGTGCGCTGAGAATGTGAGAAAGGCTTGTTGCTAAGAGCTTGGGAAGGTGTGTGAATCGTAGCTCCATCATTTCCCCTATGATCTAGGACAAGTTATTTGTTTTCCCCAGCTCCAAAATTGAGGAAATAATAGCTCCTTCCTCAGAGAATATCTTATAAGGACTAAAAAATACGGATAAAGCGTTCTACACAGTATCTGATAGAATAACCAAAGTGAGCTTTGGTATATGTTTGTGGCCAAGAGCATAGGTTACAGAATCAGAAACCTGGGTGTGAGTCCCAGTTTATTTATAAACCATTAGACTTTGCAAAAGTTATGTAGCCTATCTGAGCCTCATGTTGCCTCCAATGTGAAATCTAATAATGGTGCATATTTCTTAAGGAGTATAAATGAGATAAACACATAAAACTAGTATCTAGTACATAGGATTTTATAAATATTAATTATTTTTAATTTGGTCTTTTAGGTTGATTGAGCTTACTTAGGTTGGTAACTGGGATCCACTGAAAAAATTTTATGTCTTTTATAAAAGTAACACGATCATACTTGCATTTTAACTATTGCACTAAGCCCATTTAGGTGACAGGTGATAACAGTTCACTAGGCAATAGCAGATGAATAGAGGGAATATATTTATTTAGAAGGGATGAATCTGCAGAAAACCTGATGAACTAATTGATTATGAAAGGTGAAGTAGAAACAGCAAGGAAGATGTCCATGTTTCTGATTTAGGTAGGTGGCTGTTGAGTTCACTGAGATGGAGAGTAGACAAGGAAGAGCAGATCAGGGGGTGGGCAGCATGTGCATTCAATGTTAGTGCATATGGAGTTGATCCCTGGAAGACCCCCCAGGAGAGGTGTCTGACAGCATGAAGCTCAAGGTGAAGTTTGATCTGGAGAGCTAAAAGTTGGTTGATTTATGCAAATATTTATTGAGATCTTCTTGTGTACTGAAAACTGTTGAAGCTATTAGAGAACCAGACAAAATCAGTGCAGTCAAAGAGCTTTTATCGTACTGGAGAGAGACAGTAAGCTACCAAATACTAATGTAAGTTCAGGAGGTAGGGCTTGTGAAGAATAGTAAAGTATGGTTATGGGATAATGATTGACAGCGAGTGATTTGGGGGAATACAGGACAGACTGAAGCAAAGTATAATTCAGTATCCTATCCGCTGTAAGAAGCTGAAAGCAGTGGCATATAAACAGTGAATTTTGGATCCAAATAATTCAGAAGTGAATACAAACACCATAGAAATAGAGTGTTATGGAGAAAGATAAGGGAGAGGTTGCATCTGATTGGAGGAATGAAAAGATTTCTGAATGTAACTACATATAAGCTGAGTTTCTTTTTTCTTTTTTTGTGGCTGGCTCAGCCTTGCCTGGGGGCAGGGCTGGCACAGCATATGGTGCCCAGGATGGAACCCCAGTCTCTGGGCTTGCCTAAGCAGGCACTTTAGTCTGTTGAGCTAGCTTGCCGGCCTTGAGTCTTAAAGATGGTTAAAAATGGACATTACAGATTTTCCTAAATGTAAAAGTAGGCAAAACAAGAATATTTAAAAAATCAAGAATAAGCATTAATCTTAGCACTGATAGATGTTATTACCTTTCTGTGTATTTTCTTTCAAACATAGTTATGTTAGCTAATAAATTTGCAATAATACTATAAATACAGCTTTTTAATCTTGTTTTTTAACCTAATATTGTGTTTCCATATGTGTTCTGAAACCATAATATTTAATGATTATATAATATTCCATTCTATAATTGTATCGTATTTAAACTAATCTGTTGTCAGATATTTAGAGTATCTTTTTCCTATCCTGAGTGATAGTATGAACCAAGTTTTTTTTGGTATTGAACCCAGAACCTTAACTACTTCTGTTCCTTTGGGATAGATTTCTAGAAGGATCAGTGACTAGATGAAAAGGTTTGACTGATTTAAGGGTCTTCATACATGGTACCAATTTTGCTTTCTACAATAATAAGTTTCATAGTATGTGTCACTGCATTGGTCCTGGATGTTTATTTAGAAAATTAGGTCGTCCCTTTAAGCAAACAGAAGGTATTTTATATTTCTTTGGCCTGCAAGCTTGATCATTGGCCATTTTTAAAAGCATCTGACAGATATCAACACTATCTTTATGCTATTAATTCCCGTATTTATATCTCTAGGCCAGAACCCTTGTAACCATCAGATCAGTACTTCCAGTACCCTGGAGTATTTCACAGACGTCTCAGACTTAACATGCCATACAGTTAAACTCTTGACCTTTTTTCTTCTTGGTGTTGGGAATTGAGCCTAGGGCCTCACACATACTAGGTGAGTGCTCTATCATTGAGCTAAAACCCAGCAGAAACCCTCGACTTTTTGAGCCCAAGTGCTATGCCCAGGTCTTTACTGTCTTAGTAAGTTCACCACAATTTTCCCATGTTTGTAGATAAGAAACCTAAGTGTTAATTTCAACTCCCTTTTTCCAGATTGCTTCATCCAATCTATTCTGTCCACACAAGGAATCTTTTATCTTTCTGTCTCTCTGCATCTCCACTGACATGTCCTTCTAGGCCATCAGAATCTCTCTCCTAAAATAGAGCACGGACTGCCGTGCCTTCCGTGATCTGGTGCCTGTCTCCCCAATCTCACTGTGTCATTCTGCCCTTATTTATTAGCTCTAGCCACACGTGTTGTCTTTCAGTTTTTTAGACAGACATATCTCTTCTATAGACTATGTGTTCTTTTGTGTGGAATGCTGTTCATACAGCAAATTCATTTTTTATTCTCAGTTTAAACATCACTGGAGGGGCCTTTCCTTCTTTTTGCTCCGTGTTTGTTTCTTTCATGGCACTCCTTTCATGTGCAGCTGTTTCATGTGTCTGTCTTTCTGGGTTTTGTGTCCTGTGCGAGAATGTGTACTCCATGATGGCAGAAGCCATTTCCCTCTTCTTCAGTGTGGTATGCCTAGCACAGGGCCTGGCCTGTAGGAGCTGCTCAGGCATTATTTACTGTGGACAGATAGGAGAAACAACATGAACAAAAGCTCAGAGGCAGGTAGATTGGGGTGTGTATAGGGAATAGCTAATAATCTAAGTTTGGCAAAAGCTAAAAGCAATATAGGCAGAGGTCAGCTTTGGGAGGTGATGTATATAGAATTAAAAGGGAAAAGAAGCAGAAAGATAAGTCATCAGTACTCCCAACTAAGATCAAATGATAAAAATAAACTGACAGCTATCAGAAATTACATTTGCAAGAAGATTAGAAAACATTGAGAGCCGTAGGGATAACAGTGGTTTACTTAGCATGCACAAGGCCTGGGTTTAGTCTCTAGTGCCACACATACACAAACCCAAACTATTCAATCCTTATTTAATTTCTCTTAAGTCACCCCATTCATGACTTCAGGTACAGCGACAACACCTAAACTGTATGTCTTTTCTTTCTCAAACCTGTTTTTTTTCACATATATTCTCTAATTTCCATGTTTGAAGAGTGAATGTGAGTTTGGTTGATTAGCACCATCTCCATTCTTTTGACAGAAATAAAGTAGAACCTGGGTCAGTAATGAGTCTACTTTTAGATTTACATGATTTCAGTCCTAAAGTGACAACGGGATAGCCATTTTCATAGACAGAAATACACAACTAAAACTTAATAGACCGCTTGATGATTGATGAAAAAAATTTAGGAACCCTCTGCTGTGGTTAATATGGATGAATTTGCCAAGATAAACCATGTAAAAGAAGAAAAAAGCTAAGGACTAAACCTTGGGCCAAGCTAAAGGAGGAAGGGGAAAATAAGCCGGGGATATAACTCAGTGGCACAGCCCCTGCCTGAAGAGTAAGGTCCTTAGTTTGATTCCCAGTACCAAAAAAAAAAAAAAAATAGAACAGAGGTATGAGACTCATCAAAGTACAAATAGGATTTACAGAAGTATGGGGGAAAGAGCAGATAATTGAGTCCTTTGAAGCCTCTCCCTAGGAATCTTCCTGCATACTCTAGCATCTTGTTCATGTTAATCACACTGTAACTATCAGTCTCTAAATTTGGAACTCCTCAAGCTCAGAGACCTTGACTAATTGTATCTTAGTATACTAATTGTATCCCTTGGTGCCCAACCCAGTAATTGAATCATGGTAAGAACTTGGAGGTGTTTTCCAAGGGACAGATAAAGTAATCTGAAAGATGGAGGCAATATAGTATAGCAGAGAAAGATTTGTTGGAGTCACAGGCGTGAGATGACCAATTTCTGTCACTTACTAGATTGGGCATCACCTAGCCTCTCATAACCTCAGTCTCCTTATGCCAGTTTTTTTTTATCACTGCTCACAAAACATTTTCTTATGCATTTTTCCATCTGAGTTCTCTTAACCTCATGAAATAGACCCTCACTTTTAAAGACATGAAAAAAAAGACATGGAAATGGACTTTAAGAAAAGATTTGAATGAAATTATAGCTAGTAGGATTTAACTCAGGTGTTCAATTATCTGGTTCTTGTACTATTCCTCTAAAGCATAGGAAAAAAAAGTTCTCATCTGAAAAACTTTTTTAAAAAATGAACTGCTGAGCAAAGGTAAGGCGTTTCCAAGGTGAAAAGACACTAGTTAAGATAAAAGTTACAAGTGCTAATGGCAGGGAGGTGAGAATGCAGCCTGGAAGGATGTGAGTGGGGCCTAGATAGATAAGAAAAGCAGAGTAAGAAAGACAAGAGTGAGTAGGGCTCTGTGGCCCATACTTCAATTCTAGCTGGTTGGGAGTGTGGCAGTATGGAGCTCCACAAAGATGAACAGAAAGGCAAAATTTGATCATATGGGCTTGTAGTTAACCCATTTGACATGAATTTATAATTCCTTACCTCTCTTTAATAGCTTGAAACAGAACAAGGGAGTGGTGAAAGTTGCCCAAAGTCCGAAGGATTTGACTAAGAGATAAGAGATTGTACGTTTCCATATAATCTCTTGCCATGGGGAATCTAGGACACTGACAAAAGTCTGGGACAGTGGTTGTTGGCTCATGCCTTTGAGGCCTAAGATTCCTCCGTAGGTAGTGTTGGTAACTTTCCTCTAATTTCACTAAGGCTGTTTATCTTACTAGCAAGAGTGAAGACAGATGCAAGGAAGTAGAACACAAGGAAGGGAGCACTGTGTGAGCCATACACAAGGAGTATGGAAAAAGATGAAAGAGAACCTTACTCAAGGGACCACTAGATAGTCCAGACTCTACCCTGGGTTGTGTATATTCCTGTTATTTGTCCTGTGACATAGGTCCCTCTAGGAAAGGGTAGGGATAGCTGTAGCACTGATTAAACATCCAGAAGTAATAACCCTACTAGCATTCAAGAGCTAGGAATTGACCTTTGTAGTGTTTCACTTAGGAGGCTCCTGTGATGATGGAATAACTGAGGTTTGTAACAGAAAATGCCCACTCATTTGAGTAAAAGAAGAGACTGAAAAACTTTTTTTTATAATAAAGTGTTTCTAGAGCAATGGTTCTTGACTTTTCATGAATCACGGACTCCTGATAATTTCTTGAGACCTCTCTCCAGAAAAAGAGAAAGAAAATGTATAGGTAGAGTCTATAAAATTTCAGGAAGTTCAACCCCCCCACCCCCCTTCATTCCATGGACTTCAGGCTAAGACCTGAGTTGGGTAAACATTTGCAGAGGAATTTTTGGTTCTGGAGGTCTGGAGTGGGGTTCCAGGCAAACAGTTCAAGATACTTCACTTGGAAACCTTGACAGTTTTTCCTTGACTCATCTCTGCCTCAAGCTCTCATATCCATTAAGTAAACTTGACCCGTTTTATATTTTAAATAAACTTGCATTTCACTGCTTCCAACACTACCTTCCTATTTCAAGTCACTGTCTCACCTTGTTTGTGACATTATCCTCTTATTTCCTGCCAAGTATGCTTGTCTCCCAGCCTCCACTCCAAACAATGAAGTGGCATTTAAAAATCTTTTTTTTTTTTTTTGTATTTTAGGGAAGGGTATGCAGGGTGTTCAGTGTCTCACTACTAGATTGGATTTGTAGTGATTCGCCTCCTTACAACCTCCCAAGAGCTGGGATTACAGTTGTGCACCACCATGCCCAGTTTCAATTGCTGTCTCAGTGTGCTCTGGGGTCGGGACCAGCACAGCAGGCCTGGGGATCAAACCCCTGGCCCCTGTACCTGCTTGCAGGCGCTTTAACCCACTGAGCTATTTGGCCGACCCAAAAAAAAATCTTAATGTTCTGTGCATGTCATGTATTCTGCTTGGAAACCTCAGGTGGCTTTTGCATGTCACTCCATACCTCATGGTATTTGGTATTTGGATTTCATAACCTACAAAGTTTTATGTGTTGTGGTCCTGCCTACCTGTCTGACCTCATTTCCTAGTAGTCCTCACTCCATTCCACCCACACTGGCCTTATTTCCCAAATATTCCAGGCCATGTACTTCTCCCTCCCCAGGGCCTTCATATTTTTCTCTTAAAGCAGTCTTCCACATATTAGTAGGGCTTATTCTCTTGTTTTCTTGAAACCTTTACTCAGGTATCACTTCTTGAGAGAGGTCTTTCCTGACTGCCTTGTGTATAATAGCACTCCTGTTTTCGCACTGTCACTCTGTCCACTTGACCATGCTTTTTACTGCTTCGTGGTGTACTTATCACCACCTGACTCATCTGTTTCTTTTCTCTTGTTAGAATGAAAGCTTCATGAAAGCAAGGATGTTCTTTTGTAAACTGTTGTTTCCAGCACTAACAGTACTTGTCACACAATAGGCACTCTGGAGGTATTGATAGCTGAATTATGGTAGATGATGCTAGAGTGCATCCTGAAAAATGCAGCCAAGATCAGTCTGAGTCTGAGTCTGAAGAACTGGGGAGGTTTTGCCCAGAAGAAGAAAAGAAATGACCATTTTCTAACACTTTCACAAAGAATTCTTGTATCAATGGTAGATAAAATGAGCCCTTCGAATCTATAATTCGTTGAATGTACAACCCAAATAGAACACTTGGTGGGGAAGCACTGAGTGATACTAAACACTCAGCCGAATAAAAGTTGGTGGAATCAAATGGCTAAGATATTCTCATCCTTTGATTGCAGGACTTGTTGAGATCAGGTCACATCTTTATTTTTCTGGCTTCAGAATGTTATCTCTCAGTCGTTTGTGGCCCTTCCTTGACTTTGTAGTCTGGTAAACTATCTTACAACAAACCCTGGGTTATAAAATAAGTATTCCTGCCAATGTGGAAATCTACATTTGGAAAGGTAAAATACTGCTGTGGCTTTCTTTTGACATAATTTCTCTTTTATTTTTAAGTTCATTGGTAATGCTTTTCTGTGAAACAGATACAGACAGAAGAAAGAGGTGGAACATAGGTTGTCTGCACTGAAATCTGCTGTGGAAAATGGTCAAGCAGATGATGAGCGAGTTCGGGAATATCACCTCCTTCACCTGCGGAGGTGGATTGGAATCAGCTTAGAGGAGATTGAGAGCATTGACCAGGAAATAAAGATCCTCAGAGAAAAAGACTCTTTCAGAGAGGTAAGCCTGGTCCCTGCCCACATAAGAAAAGCTGCTGTCAATGATTTGAATATTCTTTGGGAAAGTAATCAAATTGAAATCTGTGTAAGTTCTCATAAAAATCACTGTTCATCTTAACGTGAGGGGAGAAAGGCTGATGATTTACTAGTTTCTTTCTTTAGGTTATAGTAGTATTTCCAGGGCTTTCTAATCTGTAACACATTTGTAGTTATTTTCAATTTTGTTACATATCATGGAGACAAATTTTCCCGAAATAAAAAGTGGTTTTGGCTATGGAAAGTTATAGCTGAAATGTGCTTAACTATAATAGGAAGGGATTGGAGGAGATAAGAAAAGCAAAACTGGAGGAGAAAAAAAAAGGGTGAAGCAAAAGACTAGGGAATGTGTTTAGGTTGAGAGGAATTAGACCTCAACCTTACACAATAATGTAAATCTTCCAAGTAGGAGGCTAGTACTAATATAGTGACATTTCCATGCGTAGAACGCTGGGAAAGAAAACCTGGTGTAACACAGCTTTGGCTGTCTTTGAAAATAACCCTCTTTGGAGCTGCTGCTTCAAAAAACCAGGCTCTGCTTCTACTTGCCCTGTGGTATAGGATATAATGTGAATTGAATTGAATTGAATTGATCAGTGGGTCATAGGCATTTATTTAAATTCTCAGAAAAGACTCTTCCAAATTTAATTTGTACTAAGTAGCCCCTGAAGCTCTTCCCTCAAGATAACCTAATTCTTTGAGTTAAGGATAAAAGAATGAATAATTAGTATTCTAAGGCCATTGTAAGTCCCCTTATCTATATGAATGGTTTTCAAATATTTTGAAGCTGGGCTCCTGGGAGTCCTACCCTGTCCCCTTCTTTAATGGTTTTGTTTCTTTGTTTTTTAAATGCTCTTTTCTGCAGTATTGGAGTTGGCCCTGGCAATGGTGCTTGAACCAAGTGACTACCTTTTCTTTAGTCATGTTTTGTTTCAGTCTGCACCTAGTATGTCAAGGTTCCATGGAATCTTTTTGTGTACCTTCATACACAGACTCCTAACCTATTCTTTCCATTTTTATTTAGAAGCATCCATTTTTTAATAAATTATTTTATAATAGTCACCCAGAATCATGTTCAAAAGAGTGTAGGATTTGTGTCTACACACTAAAGACCAGTGAATCCAGCTGAGGGTCTGCATCCCATAGTAATGCCCTACATTAGCTGTCCAGCTCATATAGACCCAGAGCCCAGAAAAATAACCATTGTGAGGCCAATTGGAGGACAAATGTTCACAACAATGTCCCAAGAAGGATCCATTTTTAAAACACCTAAGAGTACTTGACAATTACTAGCAAAAGTATATTGGAAGGGGTTGTAGAAAGGTCTTGATAAGTTAGCTTTTCCATGCAAAGCCGGGCTAAGGAAAAGTACATCAAGGTGAGCTCACGGCACTTAGATGGACCATAGAGGGGGACTTCAGAATTTCCCTTTTTGGAGGAGTTATGTTAAAGCCAAGTAATTTTCCTTGTGGTAAGTAAAATTCCTGTGAGAATTTTTCTTTTTGTAACAAGGTATTCAGGCTCCCTCAGTGAAGTTATATCTTAAAGAGTAATAAATAGAGAGCAGGTAATTCTTGAGCATTTGTATCACTAGAATTTTTTTTTCTTAAATCAAGAGACTTATTATTTATAATTTTTCAAGGCTGGGAAGTCCCAAAGCCAAGTAGGGCACATCTGATACAAACCTTCTTTTGTGGCATCTCATGATAGAAGAAAGGAAGGCAGGGGGGACCACGTGTACATCATGCATACTGAGAGGGATGGGGGACCCAACCTAAACTTTCATTAGAAATCCACTCCCATGACAACTGACTTGTTTAGCATCAGAATACTTAAGAGCAAGGGCATGCATCATAGTGTGGATAAAATGGCAAATGCACCTCTGAAGTTCATGTTTTCCTCAGGCATCAACTTCTCAGTCATCTCCTCAGGATAGACCTCCAATGAAGTCCTTCATCCTCACTCGGAACAAGGCCCAGTCCAAGTAAGTAGAAAGTGACTTGCTTTTGCAGCTTCTGTTTTTGTGGTTTTATGGCAATGCATGAGCAATACACAGGATAATCATTGTGGAAAAGTTATGGCTTCACCTGTAGAGGCTGTTCTGTCATCCCTAGCTGGGCATGGTGGCTCATGCCTGTAATGCCAGTACTTAGCAGACTGAAACAGAAGGATTGCCATGAGTTCGAGGCAAGCCTGGGCTGTATTCTCAAGGCCAGCTTGAACTATGTGGTAAGACCTTGTCTCAAAACAACAGAAGCAAAGAAAAAAGAAAGTGCTGCTTAACGGTCCTGATACTTTATCCAAGTGTATCTTTCTTAGACATTTGCATAAGGAATATAATAAAGCAGGAAGATAAAGTATCTAATGGTATACTTAAAAACTTTTTCCATTATTGCCATTCTTGATGCCTTTAGATGCAGTTCTCAAAAGGACATTCTTGCTTATCTTTTATTGAATTTTGAGTTATTGATGCTGTTCCTTAAGGTGGTGAGAGATTGTCTTCAGCACCTTTCAGAGCAGTTAACTGCAAATTCCATTTCATAATGTCATCACTGTTCTGTGGGGCATTAGTTTCTGGGGTTGCTTATTGGGAGTTGATTTGGGCTGTTTATCTTTTCATTAAAGGTCTTAACTTTAAACAGAGCTGAAATAGAGTCAGGCCTTGTTATTTAAAGTGAAGAGACTTTTTAATGCTGCTATTTTTGTTTAATTTTCTGAAAGGAATGTGATTTTTACAGAGTATTTGGAGCTGGTTATCCAAGTCTGGCAACTATGACAGTGAGTGACTGGTATGAGCAGCATCAGAAACATGGAGTGTTACCAGACCAGGGAATAGCCAACTCAACACCAGGTATGAAGGAGTGGGAAGAAAATACTTGTGCTATTGGCTTCTTACTCAAAATTAAACTATGATTAAATGTTATCACCCTATAACAATAGAATAAGTCTGGGCAGAGATTCTGAGTAATTGAAAGATTCTAGGCCAAAAAAGAAGGAAGAAAAAAAAAAGATTCACTAGGTACACTGGCACATGTCTGAAATACCAGCTACTTGAGGCTAAGACAGAAGGATTCAAAGTTCTGGCCCAACCTGGACAATGTGGCAAGGCCCTGTCTCAAAATAAAATTTAGAAAAGTCTGGGGGTTGACTCATGGTATAGTGCCCCTGCGTTTGCTCCCCACTACTATTGAGAGTGGTTATATCTTGTCAATTCAGTTGTGGTAATTTGTACCTTTCTACGAATCTGTCCATTTCTTCTGTGTCTTCTATTCTGTAAGAGTAAAGATTCTGAAAGTAGCTATTGATAATGTTCTGAATTTCCACTGAATCTGTGGTAATTACACCCTTTTCATTCCTTATTGCTTGTATTTGAATTTTTTCTTTCCTCTGTTTGATGAGGTTAGCTAGGGGC
>NW_004524923.1:96934-101225 GCF_000260255.1 Octodon degus
CCATGCTGCTCCTGGGCTGGGACCAGTAGTAGGTCCTGCCGGCGCAGGGTAGTCGGAAGCTCTCCCACACACTCACCGGACCTGGGCTAGGACTGGGCTAAAACAAAATTTTAAATGAACAAATTGTAATAACGATTGCACAACTCAGAATATACCAAACCTCACTGAACCCACTTTCAATGTATGAATGTTATGAAAGTTGTTTTTTTAAAATGAACAGAGAATCATCAAGATTAAATCCCACACAAAACTCATTTTGAGGGGGAAAAGATCCTTGAACACACTCCAGAAAGGTGTGTTCAAAAAAACAGAACAAATCTCTTTACTCTGAGCATAGTATTTTTAAATGAGTCAGAAGGTATCTGAAAATAACAGAACATGGAGGGACCACACAAAGTAGGTTACAAAATTTAGAAATGTGGTAACAACTTTTTGAAAGGAATCATTTCAGAAAGGAAAGCTAAAGTAGAAGGACACAGGAATTACTAAACACAAAAAAACACCCTACTAAGATAAAAATACAATTTTTTTTTCTTAAAAATCTTTTATATGGTACAGGGTCTCACTGCACAGCTTAGACTTGTAGTGATCCTCCTGTCTCAGCCTTCCCAGAGCTGGGATTACAGGCATGCACCACTACATGCCTGGTTTTGGTGGCCAGCATGGCACCAGGGGTCAGAATGGCATGCGGTCCGGGGTTAGAAGCCAGGTCCTTGCGCTTGCCAGGCAGGCACTTAGACTACCAAGCTCTCTCTCCAGCCTCCAGAATGGAATATTTTTGAAAACTAAGGAAATAAGCAGGATTTAAATTGAGTGATGTACTAAACACAGCAAAGATCTGGCATATGAATAGTCAGAGTATCTGAAGAAGACAACCAAGGCAAGGAAAAAGAATAAGTGCTGAAAATCAATATTAAGGAAATGTCCTCAGAGATTTAAAAAATAGTTTTAAAAAATGGATATGAGAAAGCACACGGTATACCTGACTGTATTGACCCCAGATGACCAAAAGACACCTTCTAATAAATTTGCTAGACTTAAAAGAAAAAATACCGTGGACATCTCCCCAGATACAGCAAGTGATTTACTGATAAAGAAAAGATACTTAAATTACTTTTAAGTTTTTTGATAATTCTACTTTATGCCACAAAAATATATAATAAATACTTAAGATATCCTAAGAGTTCAAGAACAAAAAGCCTTATAGTACTGCATGTGAACTCATGAAAAATCATGCTTAAAAGTAAAAGCACATACTACCACTCTGTTCACCAAAGAAACTTAGAAACTGGGCATGGTACTGTAATCCTAGCACTTATAAGACTGAGGCAGAAGGAATACTATGAGTTTGAAGACAGCCTGAATTATAGAATGAGACTCTGTCTCAAAAAAAAGGCTTAAACTAAGGGCTAGTCCAGTAGCAATGAATATAGTCTAGATGGTGGTATGGAGATGCCATTCCGTTCTAAGACAGAATCAGGATATCTTAGATTGCTAATTCCAGGCATAGGACAGGATGTGTCTGAGTTTGGAATGGTTAGGTGTGAAAAACAGGGATGGAACCTTCAAAGACTGCTAAGGTTATATCAAGAGGACTCAATAGCCAATTTGATGTTTCCATTGGCCAGTTGGGCTTAGAAAAGCCTATTTGGTGGATAGGGATACAGCTCAGTAGTAAAACACCTGCTTATCAAACATAAAGCCCTTGGTTTTTTCCAGGTGGCACACACAGCAGAAACAATTGATAGTAGCAATGAGTACATTTAGTGGCCAAATTGTGATTTCTTTTAAATTTTTTATTTAATTTTAAAATTTTTATTGTCATAAAAATTGTGTATTTTTGGAGTATCGTGATGTTTCAGCACTATGTGTAATGTTCAAATCAGTATATCTTCTTCCACAAACATACATCGTTTGTTATTTCTCTGTGGTGAAAACATTCAAAATCCCTTTTGGTAGCTCTGTTTTTTCAGTGCTGGGGATGGAACCTAGGACTTCTTCTTTGCAAGTACTATACCCTAAGCTAGAACACCAGCCCTTTTTTAGCTTTTTTGAAATACAGAGCACATTAAAATCATCAGTACTTACCCTGCTTTGCAATAGAATACCAGAACCACTTTTTCTAACTAACTTTTTTTTTAAATTTATGTATTTGGTACAGGATCTCACTCCACAGCTCGGACTCGTAGCAATCCTCCTGTTTTCAACCTCCCCAGTGCTGGGATTACAGGCATGCGCCACCACGCCCAGACTCAGTGGCCTGCTCAGTGCGCTGGGGGGTGGGGCCGGTGCAGCCTATGGTGCTGGGGATCGAACCTGGTCCCTGTATGTTGTACTAAGTGAGTTAGGAAGACTTCACTTAGTACATATTAAGCAACCCTTCCTCATATTTCCCACTCTCCCTAGCCTCTGCCAACCACCATTCTATTCCTAACTCCTATGAGATGACATTTCGATTACACTTGACTGAGATCTTGTGCTACTAGTCTTTCTCTGCCTGACTTATTTCAGTCACCATAATAATCTCTAGTTTCACCTATGGTGTCACATGTGATAGGACCTCATCATTTTTGTTGCTGAATAGTATTGCCATGTGTATATATACCACATTTTCTTTATCTGTTCCACAATAGATGGCCACTTAGGTTGATTGCACTTTTTGGCTACTTGCAAGAGGTCTGTAGTAAACGTGGGAGTTTTCTCTTCAACAGACTGATTACATTTCCTTTGGACAAATGCCCAGTTCTGAGATGACTGGGTCATACAGTAATTCTGCTTTTGTTTTTTTGAGAAACCGCCTCAGTATTTTCCACAGTTGGTGTACTAATTTACATTCATACCAACAATGTACAAGGGTTCATTTTTCTCTGCATTCTTACTAGCACTTGTTATCGTTTGTCTTTTTTGGAATCAAACTCAGGACTTTGTGCTTGCCAGGCAAGCACTTATTCCACTAAGCTATCTCCCTGGCCCAATATGCCTTTTGAGAAAATCTGTTTAGAACTGTTGTCCATTTTAAATTGGATTCTTTGGGCTTTTAGCTGTTGAGTTCTTTGAGTTCCTTATGTTTTTTGGACATTACCTCCTTATCAAATGAGATCAGGTGCATTCAAGGTAGTATGGTCCTAGATTCACTTCCTTATGTGATATATCATTTACTAATATTTTCCCATTCTGTATGTTGTCTCTTCATTTTATTATTTCCTTTGCTGTACAGAAGCTTTATAGCTCAAAATCATGCCATTTATCTATTTTTGCTTTTGTTTCTTGTATTGTTTACCTGTTGTCCAAAAAGTGCTTGCCCGTTCCAATGTCTTGAAGTGTTTCTGTTGTATTTTCTTCTAGTAATTTATTAGTATCAGGACTCATATTTAACTCTTTAATCTATTTTGAGTATACTTTGTGACTAATGAAAGATAAGGCTCTAGTTTCATTCCTATGCGTGTCAGTATCCAAGTGCAAGTTCTTAGCACCTTTTTTGATGATTGGTTGGCTGTAGTTTGATGGATTTACTTTTAGGCTCTCTCTTTCATTACTTTGGTTTGTGCATCTATTTTTATGCCAGTAACATACTGAGGTTATTTTTTTTTCTTTTTTGAGACAAGGTCTTGCTATGCAGTTCAGGCTGGCCTTTAACGCATTTTGTAGTCCAAGCTGGCTTGAAACTCACAGCAGTCCTCCTGACTCAGCCTCCTGAGTGCTAGGATTCCAGGCATGTGCCACCATATTCCCCTTACCATGCTATTTTGATTTATATTGTTTTGTAGTATATTTTGAAATTAGGCAGTAGTCCTGATTGGTTATTTTTGTCTTCAAGATTGCTTTATACTTTTTTTTATGGTTCTGTGTACATTTTTGGATTTTTTTTCTAATTCTATAAAGATGTCCTTGGTATTTTCATAGGTATTCCCAATCTTGTTTTCTAATACTATCCATCAATAAAGGAACTAGGCCTCCTTAAAGAAGTGGCTGATTCTAGGGCTAGAGCAGGAAATGTACAAGGTGAGCTTAAATTATCTGGTGGTACTATTAAATGAAGAAGAGCTCAAAAAAAATTGAGGTGATAAAGGAACATAAGAATTGAAATGAGCCTAATCAACCCAAACTGAAGGAACTTGAGCAGAAAAATAACAGTTTGCATTACAATAGGGAATACAATAAATACACACAAATCCATAGTGATAGAAACAAATCATTGTTTGATAATAACAATAAGCTTGTCTTCTGGATGGTTAACAACCTAAGTTTGCAGACCAAAATTAGAGAAAAAGGAGGGCTACAAGGAAAGCCA
>NW_004524923.1:102570-105183 GCF_000260255.1 Octodon degus
CTTATTCTACTGAGCCATCTCCCTGGCCCCAAGAATATGGATTTTAGTTGTCAATATTGTATCAATATTGGATCATTAGTTGTGATATATAAACTATAGTAATGTTAACAATAGGGGAAACTAGGTACACTATGAACTCAGTTTTTCTGTAAATTTAAAATTCCTAATGTTAAAATTTTTAAAATATTTTTAGAAAGCATTTCAGTTAGTTGAAACCTATCAAATATGTTTAAGCCCATTTCTTAGTTACTTTTCGCTCGTTGCTGAGACAAGATACCCAGTGCCTCAAATTGAGAAAGGAAAGTTTATTTAGCTTACAATTTGTGGAGGTTTCAATCCATAATTATTTGTCTCCAAGGTAGGGTGGTGTTGTGTAAGAGCAACAGTTCGAGGCAGCAGGAGACAGCAAAAACAACAAGAACAAAGGTGGGCGGGAGGCAAGCTTGTTTTCCTGCCTTATACTGCCACTTATCCTGTGGCAGGTTTAGCACTCATCATCTCCTTTCTCTCCCTTTGCAGAGGCTCAGGATGTTTACAAAGTGAGGACCCTGGCCCCCTGCTGGGTCACTTAGATAAACTTCTAAACTTTTCAAGGTTACACAGTGAACAAAATCTTAGAGCCTTAAGGGTATGTCCTCTACACCCTAGGATGTAGAACTGCTGAGTTACTTAGTTAATTCTAAACTTCTCAAGTTGCCACAATGTGTTAACCATTACAATCCACCCCTTGTCAAGTTGGCAACCAGGTACATTTGTTTAAACCAGTTTCAAGATACAAAGACTTTCTTATTCTTACATTTCACAACTTGAACATTATAACAGGTTTCAAAATCCTTAAGAACAGTATTAAGCTTACCAACATTATATTACATTAGAATCATAACATTTTGTTCCTGACCTTCCAAAGACTCATGCACATCCCTTTTTGTAAAAGGCATTTAGTCCATCTGTAAGAGGTACCTAAGCCCTAATAGTGTTAGCACTGCTGAAAAGTTCAAGTCCCAAATCTCCGTGATGTAAGGCAAGTTCTTAGTTGCAGGCCCCAGTACAAAGGAAAAACTTCCAACATTCAGCAGCACAAAAATAAACATTTTCATCCCAAAAGTTACAAATGGAGAATACAAAGGATTAGGACCAAAGCAAGTCTCAAATCCAGCAGTGCAAACATTAAGTCCTGCAGTTCCATGTCCAGCGTCTGAAGCAATCTGTGGCAAATTGTGAACTTGAAAGGGCTTGAGTGACTTCAGGCCATGGCACTTCTGGTGGTTACAGTTCCCATGGCTTTTCTCTTAGGCCTGCTTTGCTCCCTTTTTACAGCTTTCCTTAGATAATCCACATTCCTGGCTTTTCCAGATTTTGGGTTCGCCACTGCACCTTTAGCATCACACTAACAGCTTCACACACTGCCCTCTTAGGAGCACACTGTCAGGCCTCCCAGGCCTTCTGAAATCAAGTTGAAAGCCTTTGTAACCTCACAACTCTTGCATTTCTGCATGTATCTAAGACCAGCATCATGTGGATGATACCAAGGTGGGCTACCAGCTGGAGTAGCCAGGCTTTCCTCTCTCTTAGCTGTAAAGATCAGCTGCTTAGATTGTTGGGCATTCTGAATGCAATTCTGAAGAAAAAATTTTCTATGCTGCCGTTCTAGAACATGGGTGCTGCCACTGCTGTTCTAGAACATAGTACTCTCCAGCTTCCTCCAAAGCAAAGTCTTTCACTTTTACAGTTTTGAAGCTGCAAGAGGTGGAGACTCATTGCTGATTGTGATGTCCTCAGCCACCTTTTATATTCTGTTCTTCAGCAGTCAAGATCTCCTCAACTCTGCCTTTGTAGTCTACAGCTTTATAGACCTTCATTTCTGCCAAATTCACAACATTTTAGGTCATCGCGCTGAGCTCTTTGTTCTTGGTTCTCAGTGTACATCTTGCTCAAAGCTCCCAGCATCAGCTATAACCCAGCCTCAACACTGAACTGCCTTGAAATTTCTCCTGCCAATTAATTAGTCCACTGCCCTTAATCACAGACTCAGGCACAGTCTCTGGACACAAGCTAAATACAGGCAAACCTGCCAAGCCATAGCACACATCATTTGGAGTCCAGCAGCCATTGTAGTCCTCCTTTCCAGCAGAGCTCTCCTGAGCCTGGTCTTTGCCAGAAAGATTTCTGTCAGCCTTGTGGTCTTGAGCTCTAACCAGGATCTCCCATACAGAACAGTGTAAGGCATTTCAGCTCTGCTATTTCAGGTGACTTTTCCAAACCTTTCCAATCTCTAAACCCATAATTATATCTTAAAACAAAACCAAATTGGTATAATAGGGCACCTATGTAGTTTCTTGAGAAGTGGTAAATGGTAGGAAAGAATCATATATCCATATTTTTCTTTTTTGTTTCTTTTTTTTTGTGGCTGGCTCAGCCCACCCTGGCGTTGGGGCTGGTGCTGCATGTGGTGCTGGGGATTGAACTGTGGTCCCTGCGTTTTGCCTAAGCTTGCCTAAGCAGGCACTTAGACCTCTGAGCTATCTCGCTGACTCCCAAAGTATTTATATTTTCTACTGGCTGACTAAATAGTAATAAAGGAAGCCCCTCTTTAAAAAATTTTCCAGGGCCAGG
>NW_004524923.1:105288-110040 GCF_000260255.1 Octodon degus
AAAGAAAAAATTTCCAGTTAACTAAAAGTTTAATTAAGTTCAGAATATCACTTTTTGAAACCCATAGTAAAGTAATAGTTCTAGGGGTTGAGCATAAATAACTGCTAATATCACTATATTAATCAACTTCCATTGGTAGGACAAAATATCTGAAATAATAAATTTAAAGGGAAAAAAAGTTTAGTGGGCTCACAGCTTCAGAGGTTTCAGTCAGTGGTTAGCTGGCTTCATTGTGTTTAGTCTGGTGGTAAGGCAAAACATAAGGATGGGGAGCATGTAGCGAGGCAAAGCTTGTCACCTCATGATGGCTGGAAAGCAGAGAGGGAACAGGCTGGGTCCTGCTGTCTAGTACAAGCACATCCCTGAAACCTTACGATTTCCCATCAGGCCCCACATCCTAAAGGTTCCACCAGCTTCAGTAGCAAACTTGTAAGGAATGAAAGGGAAACCTGATAGTTAAAAAAAGATTTCAGACTTTTAAATAGCTAAGACTAACCTCAAAAACACTGCTAAATGAAGTCAGATACAAATGACTATATTCTGTTTATATGAAATGTCCCAAATGGGCAAATCTATAGAGCCAGAAAGTAGATTAGCAATTCCTTGGGCTAGCGGGAGAGAAAGAATGGAAATTAATTGCAAATGGACACAAGGGATCTTTTGGAGGTGGTAGAATTTTTAAATTGGATTGTAGTGATAGCTGTACAACTCTACTAAAATCATTGAGAAGGGCCAGCCCAATAGCTCAGCAGATTAAAGAGTCTGCTTAGGCAGATGCAGGGACTAGGGTTCGATCCCTGGCTTGCTGTGCTGGCCCTGCCCCTGGGGCATGCTGGTGGTACACACTTGGGAGGCTGAAAACAGGAGGATCACTATGAGTCCAGTCTATGTAGTGAGACCCTATAGACCCTGTACTAAATACATTTTAAAAAATGAACGTAGTACAAATGGGCAAGTATCTGGGAATGCATACTCATGTAATAAAGCTATAAGAAACCTGAAGACGTTATTACTATGAAAAGTCATATAGTGGTTACTTTTGCAGGGGGAGAGAGGGCTTAATCACATTATGCACATGGAGAGACTTGGGAAGGCTGCAGAACTATTTCTTGACTCATGGCTCTAAGACCTTGTAAAAATTTATTTATTTTTAAAATATATTTGAGTTTCCAATATTTTTTCTTTTACAATAAAGGAGTAAAAAGAAGAAAAGAATACCAGACTCCTAAGTTGTTAGATCAGATCCCCCCATATTTCATCCTTCATTATAGAATATTTTTCATTGGCAAACTCTGCAGCCAGGAAAATGCTGCTTCATTTCACAAAGGAAAAACAATGCAAAAGAGGGATATAGCAGTTTGTTAGTGTACTGTGCTTAGTAAGTGACAGTGGGACCTCAGAACCTGTTCTGAGTACATACAAAACACATTCTCATGCCTTTCTGGTACGTCCAAATGTCCTATGGTTTTCAGTTTTAGGCGCACAATGAAAATGTATATAACGAGCCCAAGAATGGTGATGCACACTTGTAATTCCAGCAGTCTGGGAGGCTGAAATGAGGATTTCAAGATTGAACCTAGCCTGGGCAACTTACCAGCATATCATGACCTTGTCTTAAAATTCAAAAAAGGGCTGGAAATATAGATCAGTGTGAAGGCCCTGGGTTCAGTGTACACACACACACACACACACACACACACACACACACACAAGAAAGAGGTGTAATAAAGGATATGGGTAGAAGAGGAAAAATCACCTGTAAAAGCACTTCCCTGGTAATTCATAAGTATTTTTCCTTTGGTGGTTTGTTAAGGATTTTACTTTTATTGATAGTGATGTTTTTGTTTTGGGAACAGGAGTTGTTGGCCATCTTAGCAAAAATTCTTTCCCCAAATGCAATTCATTCTGGAGAGGATGCCTTTTGTGTTTTTGGCCTCTTACAAAAATCACCAGAACATCTTTTCTAGGGCCGGGGAGATGGCTCAGTAGAATAAGCACTTGCCTGGCAAGCGCAAGGGCGTGAGTTCAATCCCCGGTTCTGAAAAAAAAAAATTCTTACTGTTATTATTTACCATGTAATATACAAAGGAACAGAAGTACCCTTCCCCACCTCTGCTGGGCCCTAGACAAGCGGCTAGCTGTATTACTCTTCTCATCATCTGTGTTGTGTTCAGAGTGGAGGTGAGCTCCTGACATGCTTAGCATTCTCTCATTATCATCCCCTCTTTCTCATTTTTCAGCTGTAGTTGATTTCCAGAGAGTGGCTCAGGAACAAGACAATGAAGAAAAGGAGAAAGAGGATGATGAGAAGGTACTCCGCAGAGCACGGGAGTGGGATGAGTGGAAGGACACTCACCCAAGGGGCTATGGCAACCGACAGAACATGGGGTAGTCTTCCGACGACATGACAGGACTCCAGGGCGTGGACCTTTCCTGCCAAGGAAACTGCCACCATGCCCTCCGTGGTTCCTGCCTCACCTGCATACAACAAAGCAGAGATGGTGACTCTTGCTTTGTGTTCAATAAAACATCAAATGATTAAGTGTGTATTTGTACCCTAGATAATAACCAGTTATCATGTTTTGACATTACTAATTCTTACATTGTATCCTGATTTCTTAAGTGGACAACAAAGTACACTGACAAGTGACTATATAATCAATGCTGTACGAATTCTCTTTAAAATGAAATAAAATCTCTTCTATTCCATGAGTTTGTGCTGCATTAAAGTGGTTATCAGCTGCTGTCTTGTAGGGCATGTGCTGTTGGATGGATGTCTGGGCTTATAGTGCGATCCTAGTCATGTGCCTTTGTCACAGGCATGGAGTTGCTCACCATCAGAGCTGCCCAGATGTTCTCCTTCCACTTCAGCACAGAGTGTGAGCTGCAAGCAGTACCCCTCTATGAAAACACACAAGCCAGGGCTTTCCCAGCCACACTCACAACTGTAGATGAATGGACCATTCAGGACTCAAAGCCCTCTTGGTCTTGGCCAGGAGACACAATTGCTCCAAAGAAGGTGCTGTGAGAGACACCTGGTGTGAGAGTGGCCAGGCCCTTCCCTCTCACACAAACACTGGCCTAGCCATGAGTGACAAAGCAGCCTCAGGCTTCAGTCTAGCTCTTAAAGTGGCTGCCTTGGACCCTGTTGGCCCTCCTTGCCTATGTCATGTGCTCTCTGCCACAGGTGGAGCTGATGTTTTATGCGCCATGGTTTTCTGGCTTCTTTGATGGCTGTGTGTGGGTGTGGAGGAGCGGCAAGGCACAGATGACACTGAAAGCCATTGATTTGCTGGAGTAGACAGAAGACACTGTCCTCAGCTCTTGGGTGATATCCTGTAAAAGGAGCCATGTGTTGAAATAAATGATCTGCACAGGCAACAGCCTTTTCTTCTATTGCTTTGGTACACTTAGGTTTTCTTTTGAAGGGAAAGATGACGCAGCCCTAACTTGTGCAGTCTAGCTGATGAGCCCTTTGCAAAGGAGACTTTCCTCTTGGTGGGAGGAGCTGCCAAGTGATGAGAAAGTTCCGCTCTGTGGGCAAGGACAGTAGGGCCTCTGCTAATATATTTGTTCACTGCTTAAGTGAGACTCAGCTCACTCACACATAAGCACTCCAGCCTGGTGGAACACAGATTAATTCCCTACAGATTAGGAAGCAAGTAATGTTTTCAACTCCAGTTGTTGCTGGACTGCCTCTATGCCCTGTTTCCTGTCTTTAAAATTCTATCCCGAATTCATTTCCCAAACCTGGCCAGGGTGCAATCTCCTCTTAGTCTGGGTCCATTTAAGAGTGGGCCTTTCTGAAGTTCCAGCTCAGTTAAGCCCCCATACCTTTCTGATATCCAAAAGGCAAACCAGACAAGGTAGATTTGAATCCTGGCCTTAAGTGTAAGCTGTATCACTTGGAAGGCACAGGCAGGGGGATCTTTGTGAGTTTCAGGCCAGCCTGGGCTGCAAAGTGAGTTCAAGGCCAGTCTGAACTGCATAGCATGACCCCGTCTCAAGAAGACAAAAAGTGCAAGCTACATAACGTTGGGCAACAAAACCAGAGCTGCTTGCTTGGTGTACATAAATAACCTGTCTCCTGGGGCTGTGAGAAGTCATTGCATAATACGGTCATCTCTTAAGCAACTAGAGAGTAAAGGCTTTCTGTTGGTATCGGCTCAGCGCTTACTGTCTGCCTGATAAGAAGGGAAAGGTGCCCGTACATGCACCAGGCCCCGTCTCAACTGTCAGTGACTGCGACTGCAACAAGGTTGCATTGTCCCCATTTTACAAAAGAGAAAAGCCAGAGAAGCTGAGTGTCACTCCAGTTCACGCTAGTCATTTGCCATGCGTGTATCAATTGCTTGTGCTTTTAGTTAGCTGCTTCCAAGTGGCAGGAAGATTGCAAGTTTTAGCACAGCCTCAGCTATTAGTAGTGAGACCCTATTGCAAATTTTAAAAAAAATTATTTTAAAGAGAAGTCAGACAAAATCAACACAGAAAATACAGAATTCCAAAACGAGACAGATGATAGGAAGTTAATGATAGTTGTGGTATTACATATTGTTACCTTCAAAGTAGTTGCTCAGATTACCAATACAAGTATGCAAGATTGATCAAACAAAAAATTCCATGCGGGGGGCCTGCCCCTTAGCTCAGCTCTTTAAGTGGCTCCTTCAACAAAGCAGTCAGGCTCAGGTTGCTGTGGTTGAATCCCCGCAACTCAAGCCAGCCAAACCTGCCCTGAAGGCATTTGGAGGGGGG